>NW_024881678.1:600000-864534 GCF_019059575.1 Amphibalanus amphitrite
GTTTCGAGAGTCGGGTAGAGGGGTCATTGAACGCTCCCTTTTCATCCAGATTGATGTGCTCCATCACGTGGTTACGGTTCAATGCTTTACTAGCGATCATTACAATGTCGATATTGTAACATTTGGTGAAAAGCGCCGGGATGTTTTGCTCCTGTTGCTGGTATCATTCTGGTCAGCGTGCAATCATTTTTGATATTTTCTTTTTGTGTTGCATTAGTGACCTTTGATGACCTTTGAGGTCAAACTAAAATGTGAAGTTTCAGTTGCCATATCTCAGTTCATGACAGGCTCTTTGTGTCCATTATACAATTCAAGTTTGTGCAAATTAGCTCAGGATTCATCTGGCAGATCATGGCTCCGAATGTATTTCAAACCATGTAATTCAAAAACGATCAAACCATTTCGACCGTATACTTCCACAAGAAACGCCGTCGCGTTCGCTCACGGCTACGATGTAATACACCTTTAGACAGGGTAGGATAAATACCTAGGTATGGGTGTTCTATACCAAAAATTCAACTTCTGATCCAAAAACAGAAACTCCAAAGAGTCGATTCTATCCATGCCCACCAACCATGTACCATTTCATTTCTTCAGTGGGGACAGATACACACCGTTCATGTAAGAGTTTCCGATACAATCCGATCATTTACGAGTTCATATTAATTATTCGACACGGGGGACTAGCCATGCACTGATACGTGCACGGCTGATAGGCATGTGACGAAGAACTTTCACAGCTTCTGGCACAGATCACTTGTGATCTCAGGTAATTAGCGTCTGAATCTGAAGAACCTATAATGTAGCAGAAGATTTTCATCCTGAATGGGCCGTATGGTGGCACCAGGACGCATCATATAGAGGAGTGTGCGTGCAAAGGCTGAAGAGGAGGAGAATCAGGTCCGCCACCATAAGGTCCGTGGCCCACCCACTGTGTCGGCCCCCAGGCAATGCCAAGAGTCAGTAAACGGTTCTGCCTCGGAGTTGGCTGAGTCGTTTAGACTTGGCACCTTCCTGATTCTCAGCTTTAGGCAATGCCATTCGACTTCAGTTCAGCACCATCTGAGGGTTTGGACTGGGCCTGTGACTTGTGAGTGCAGCGTAAGATCCGTTACTATTTCTTGCAAGGATGCTGCTGGCAGCGGCCATCACCAGGCACTACTACAGCTGCTTGTAGTGGCACATGCCCAGAACTGGAGCCACGAGCAGTCGTGCACGCGTTCGGCCAGGCCAGTGCTGTCCGTCATCAGCAAGATTGCAAACATATTGCTTTCATAATGGGGTGAGGATGAAGTTCATTGTTCCTCTCCTCCTGTGATGTTCTCTGCCAGCTGTCTTTCCATATGCACAATCGCATTCTGTGTGTGGTTGTGGGTGTTTGTGGGGGAGGGGCAAAGCTACACTCAAGCACAGCGGTCACCCAAAGGCGCGGTGGTGTAAAGCTTGCGCCCCTCCCTCTGCCGTCTCTGCAACTCCGGGACTCGGGGAGGTCGGCTAGCGAATTGGAAAAGGTCATGCATACCAGCATAGCTTAGTGCTGTTTTTATGTCTGTAGATATATTTGGTGCTCTTTTACCGCTGCACGTCAAATATACAACTGAAGTAGTGTTGAACGGTGTCCAACAGTCATCAATACCACTGCAACACATTGGCTTTGCATATTTATAGTCGTTAAAATGAAGTCATTTTTCCAAGTAAAATTAAAACTTCCAATGCAAGCTCGCAACCCCTAAAAGTAGTCTGATATCGTTATTTCTGTCACTGCTAGATCCAGAACGGAGCAAAAAAATGCAATAACATCAACCCCAAACTGTTGACATGGTAACCTTGTTCCAACATAAAATATTGCTAATTTGGTCGATTTTCCGCTAAAATTAACATTTTCATTTTGAATTCGTGACCCCTAGAAATCGTTTGGTTTCGTTATATTTGGCACAGATGGAATCAGAATAGACCAAATAATGGGAAAATTGACTCCAACCTGTTCGCATGGCAACCTTGTTCCAAAATAAAATAACATTATTTTGGTCAATTTTTCGCTAAAATTGGCATTATCATTTTGAATTCGCGACCCCTAGAAATCGTTTGATTTCGCTATTTTTGGCACAGATGGAATCAGAATAGACCAAATAATGGGAAAATCCAACCCCACCTAAAATTTGGAAAATTGACCCAAAAATGGGTACCCCTAATGATCATACTCCCCAGAAAAACTCGAAATGAAACAGAAAAAGACTTTATCGACTACCTACTTGTGCTACTCCCTTGATAACACAGGGAAACCAGCGAGCCAAGTTAGCCCAAGTAGGTCCAGGGAACTGATGGAGAGGGTCATTCCGGACACCGTCCGGTCGCCACTATGGACAAAAACAACTGCAAACATCCGTACACAGCCGTATTAGGTACCTATTACTCTACATAGAAATGCCCAATGTGCCCCAAAAATTATACAAACATGATTTCTGAATAAAACCTAAAAATTTCAAATAAAAACTTGTGAGCATCAGACTAAAAGCCAAGAAAACAGCATTGTAGCATGCTAAAAGATTACAGTTAAATGTATATTAATGTTACAGGGAGTATGCGATTTCAGTTAGTTTGCAACGACCCTAGGGTGGTTGTAACCTCACTGAACGATCAGTTTGTTTGCAACGACCCTAGGGACGTTACAAAATAACTGCTCGTTCCGGGACGTTGTAACGAAACTAGGGTCGTTGCAACCTCCCTAGTTAGTATGCAACGAACCTAGGGTTGTTACAAAATAACTAGGGAGTTTAAGAATTCATCGAGTCTGGTTTCACAGGAGGGCCGTCAACAATCTTGTCCAATGAAAATCTTGTTCAATCTAGTTGATTTAAAAAGAAAAGGAGAACAAAATTTGAACATTCAGCTCAGGAGTATTTCACGACGGCCATCAAGTATACATTTTGTGCAGATTTGTTCAAATTAGATGAAGCCCTTCGTAAAAACGGCTATTATCCGCTCGTTTCCAGTCTTTCTGTGATTGTAAACGTTCAAACATGTGAAATGATGGTGTTCCCATGCATTATGGTGGGTGTCAAGGTCACGTGAAGGTCAGGTCAGGGTCATTGACCTTTGATGACCTTACTTCACTTCTTCTGGGTTCAGATACTTTAAGGCTAGTTTTTGGAGCTGATTTCGAATTTAGCACCCATTTGAACATTTACGAAGTAATCTTGGCGCCTTCGTACCACGTCACGAGGCTGTCAGTGGTGGTTGACATCTACTATGGACAGCTAGCAAGACGCCTTCTGGTTGACCTGACCCGACCTGGCCTAAAAACATCAAGACATCGTCGGTGATCAAAGCTAACATGAAATTCGTGATCAGCGCCCCGAAAAAAAAACTCGTAACAACCTAACTCTCCAAAGTTTTCACAGGTCCCGATTTTCCCGACTTTTAAGTCACTGACCTGACCTGGAAGGTCAACCAATAACTTAGCCCCGCCCTGTGCGTTTGCGGCTAGCAAAACACAAATAAGGGCGAGAGTTAACCCCGCAGGACCTGTTGGTTTTCTACATACGCGCCGGCCGTGAGGAGGGTTGGTACGACCCCCTCGTCGGTTTTCGCCCCTGATGGAGTTAGAGCGTCGCGGAAAAAACGAGCATGTGTGCCGTTAGGAGACACAGCAACTAGTACCCGATTTTAAGGTCTCAGGTCAACCGTTTACCTCTGAGGTCAGGTCAATTGTGACCCAAGACACGGATTCGGTTTTTTATTAATAACTTCTTTAAAAAAAAACAGTCGCAGAGCGCGATTTTAGCATCAACGTGCTCGCCTTGCTCAGGCGCGTCGAATGGTATACTTCTTGTTCGGGTGAGGTCAACTTGAGGTGTTGACCTCGGGTCAAGGTCAGGTCAGAGACCCCTAGGTCGCGACATTGGTCAAAGGAGGTCATGTTGCATATTATTCGATTCGGCACGTCTTCCTCAGTCCATTGGTGGCTTGACCGACTCGCTATCTCAGTTTCGGGAGTTATTGACGAAAAGCTCGTATGACCCTAGTGACGTCATAAATGACGTCACGCAACGTCAACAATGCAAAATTGAAGCATCTAACCTTGCAAGGAGTGCATGAAATCACGATCCGTGTACTTAAGATAGTTTGAGATCGTTCCATCCCGGCGCCAGAATAGCAGTTTTCATTTTTCTCAATTGACTTATAGTGGTGAGGTCACGTGACCGACCTGACCTCTTGTGATCTTTAGGAAAAATCCTAGATGTACTTACAAGTTGTGAGACTTCTACACCTTTTTTCAATCCGAATCGGCATCCGGTCAGTTAGTTTCGGCAGATCTGCATTAAGAACGTCAGCTGGAGTGCGCTTTCGACAAACCACGCTCCAAACTCGGCATAGTGCAGAGGCGTGACATGGGGCATTTAATTTCGACACTGAGCGTGGTTTCGACACTGGCCAATGGATTTCGGCACACGGCATAGGGCTGTGACATCAGGCATTGGAAAAAGGCAAATTTCATTTTACAATGGCAATGGTCATGCAGTTTCGTTGGCGGTGTAACAAGTTAAATCGAACAAATTTCAAACCATATTTTTTACGTTGATGCGTTTTCAATGCTTACCACTAGACTTTATAGCATTTTTCCTTTTCTTAAACTTCCCTTGGATAAATGGAACACAAAATACGCCAATGCCGTGTTTTAAGGTCTAAACGTTTTTTTTTCTGTGAATGGAGGGAAAGTAGGCTAGCAAGCCATGTCAGAGTCGTCAGATGAGAGGATAATGCGGAGGAAGCATTTGGGTGAGTCTACCAGTGAGCGGTGAGCTGCGGCGGCTGACAAGACGCCGGTATAAAACTGTCCCGCTACGGATATTATGCAGCCAAAGCGATCGATGGGTCAGCCCGTAGGGTTTCCACCATTCCAGAGGGCAGTTTTTTGTCCAGAAATACAGTTGACCATGACTGACCAAACCACCGTCCTGCAAACATTGTTGCCTCAAGGGTGACACGCCCATTCCCAACTCGACAGACCTGAACCACCCGCGCTGGCGGTCAGCGCCACTCACAATGTGTCGACAGATCGACACAAATGAAAAATAATATTTTTGTTTTTCATCCAAGAAATACCGCTAAAACATTATCAACTTTAGATGCGTTGAGAGGAGCAAGGCCCCGAATGACCCCAGTCAGCCTTTGTATTTGCCAGGAGCGTGGCCCCGAATGACCCCCGTCGCCCTTTGGATTCGCCAGTGCTTCCGCATTGTCACAGAATGGCACAAGGATGATGACCTTGCATGAGGTCAGCTTGCGTGCCGGAGGCGGGTGATGTCAGGGACGAACCGGTGTTAGGTTCCAGAGCGACTGACGAAATTAGGTGCCCGTTGCCGTATTCCAATGAACGGTTGCCGATTCGGATTGACAAAAGGTGTGGTTTCTTAGCAACCAAGCGCCCATATTGAGTGTCTCTTTACAGTACCGGAAACATTTTAACGCATAGTATTCTTAAAATGCCTTTCCGAAAAGATAAGAGTTGCTTAATTCACTGATGAAATAAATTGACCATTGTCTAGCTAGGCTGCAAGCTGCCGACGTAAAATGCAATATGACAAAACAGAATGCCCTTTGTCGATATTAAATGCCCCTGCCGTTGTTCAATGACCCTGGTCGAATATCAACAGATGCTATTCTAAATCAGCGAAAAGTGTCGAAATGCGTGCTCCAGTGTCGAGTTGTTAGAGTGCCTGTCGAGATAAGGTGCCCGCTGCCGTATTTGAATGAACGGATGCCGATTCGGATCGAAAAAAGGTGTAGAAGATGCACGTACTGTAAGTTTCATCCCCCTGTAAAAGCTTCTCTGGGACTGAGGGCGTTGCGAAGTTGCGGCATCTGAGGACCGGCCACTTATGACGTCATAGGTCAGTAACCTAACCTGACCTGAAAATCTGGTTGGTGTCACAAGATCCGGCTTTAATCAAAGGTCAGGTATCCTAGTTTCAGCTCTCTGTTGCTGGCGTGTTCTAAACTATCGCGAAAAAAACGTGGGGGGGGGGGGGCGAGGATTAAGCTAGGCTGAGTAGGGTAAGTTGGGATCAAGTAGTAGGGGTCCCACCCGCACCACCTGTTTATAGCAGGTGTACCTAAACCACCAGCGACAGCTTCGTAGCAAGTTGCATTGGCAACACAACTATACGTACCTACTTCTCAAATGTCTCAGCGAATGCTGGATTCGAAATAAGCTTTAAAAAATCCCTTAAAATCGTAAAAATTGAAACAGTCACCCGAAGTCACCAAACGTCAATGACCTTGACCTGGCCGACAACTGACAAGTCAACTTAAAACCTATCATGATGCATGGGACAACCATCAGTTCACATGTTGGCACGTTTATATGTAATCACAATAGAAGTCTGGAAACGCAATTTTATGTGCGCTAACATAAACGGCAAATAATTTCGGTCTGTCATGGTCTCAGAAATCAGATCAAAGGTCAAAGATCATTGGTTTCAGGATCATGAACTGTATAGAGAATGTGTAACCAGTAACGTAGATAAGTTCGAGGACACTCAAAGTTTCGTCACGATCGGCCGCTTTTAGCGCGAGATAATCGCGAAAAAACGAGGGGTTTTATCGGACCCGCACCCCTAAAAGTGTGAGGGATAACCCGCACACGGATTCCGACGGATATCCATCACACCTACCCCAGTAACTATATTTTCTACATGTAAGCATATGCTGGCGATATAATGCAGCCAAAATTATCACAGTTACGTGCTTTGTCCCGGGCACCACATATAGGTACTCCTGAGCTGAATGTTCAAGTTTTGTTCTCCTTTTATTTTAAACTGAACTAGACTGAACAAGATTTTCATTGGACAAGATTGTTGACGGCCCTCCTGTGAAACAAGATTCGATGAATTCTTAAACTCCCTAGTTATTTTGTAACAACCCTAGGTTCGTTGCATACTAACTAGGGAGGTTGCAACGACCCTAGTTTCGTTACAACGTCCCGGAACGAGCAGTTATTTTGTAACGTCCCTAGGGTCGTTGCAAACAAACTGATCGTTCAGGGAGGTTACAACCACCCTAGGGTCGTTGCAAACTAACTGAAATCGCATACTCCCTGTAACATTAATACAATTTTGTTAAGAAATCAGCTCACTTCTTAAATTATTCAACTGAATTATTGACGACTTTAAGTACAAACAAGGACATGTAAAATAAGCAGAGCTGGGCAAGTGCGTTCCTTTAGTGCGTTCCTGCGTTCTTCCGTACGTACGCACCGCCCTTTTTAGGAACGCAAGAACGCAGGAACGCAAAGTTTTTCAAAGGAACGCAAGTAAGAGGAACGCACCACCCGAAATTTTGAAGCGTTCCTGCGTTCTTGCGGAACCACCCGAAAAATTATATTGCTGCCAATGACCTCTGTGTCAAATGTTTGAATCTCGAGTACGTGTGTTTGCCGGTAGAGGCGCCACTTGTCGGTCGAATCGAGGAAGGCTTGCTTAGATTTAGTGCTGATGTTTACTATTCGATTCGGTTTCAGGCATTAAATGTGTAAAGATTTTTAGAGGTGATGTTTACTATTCGATTCAGTTTCAGGCATTAAATGTGTAAAGTAAATATGATAACTTTTACTAAAATACATCTTTTAACTTAACTATTGTTTTTAAGCAGGTCGTATTTTTGTTGAAAACCCTACGGATGATATTGGTAAAACGTATTTCAGATATTCGATTCGGAAATGAGATGTCGAGCTGCTTTTCGGCCCCACGTCGCCATTCTGGGTATTCTGTGATCGATTCGCCCCGTGTTTGGTTGGGCCCGCGCCGCGTGGTTCGGCGGTATTTTTGAGGGAGGAACGCAGGAACGCAGGAACGCTAACGCACCGAGCGAAAAAAAATTGAGGAACGCTATTCCAGGAACGCACTAACCGCGGCCGGAGGAACGCAGGAACGCTAACGCACTACCGAAAATCGAGGAACGCGCCCAGCTCTGAAAATAAGTTCAATACACTGGATCTGATACTTTTATCATGTATCGGAACGTACGCGCCATGCAAACCTTCTTACGCATGACGTGCCAATGACGAACAAAAGGTTGTCTCATATAAGACTACGACCAACGGATGAAGATAAATCACGACAGTAACAAAACACTGATTGCATTCCCATGAAACAGGGATATGCACATCAGTAGATATTTTCGCGATTTCTTTGATGTGCTGTGATGTCGGCCGTTAATCCGCAACACTGACTCGGTTCCTATAAATACTAAGCCGTTCTGCAGGGGCGGAGCGGCTGCATTATACATCCAGAGCGGCCGGGCATTAATTCAGCAGGCAGGCGGCACTCAATGCTCGAGCGGGGCGGGCGCCCTGCCCGGCCCGGTGGACGCCTGCACGCGGCCCGATAGGGTTAGGGTGGTGCAGCAGTAACCGCCCAGGGGACACAAAGGCAGCCCCGGCGACCCCGACAACCGCTGGATAGCCCCGAACGGCCGGCTATTCTCTGATCAGAACAACAGGAGACAAGGCCAGTCCTGCTAACCGGTCGTGAGGTCACGATGGAGACAGCCAGCCATCGAGCCCATCCTGAGGACACCAGAGGACACAGCGCGACCGGTGCCGAGGACTCCGATTGTCCTACTGACCATTCCCAGTGACATGAGGGCCGATCCCGGGAAAACCAGAGGACAGGGGGCCCCCACCGACCTGTCGTGAGGACACCGTGAGACAGAGTGGCAGCTCGTCTGACCGGTCTCGCCATGCGGTCGGTGCCCCCGTCTGCGAGCCCGGAAGCAGTCCGGTACCCTCTGCAGGGGGTTGGCGGCCGGCCGCTCCCCCGTCCAGACTCCGCGGTCAGTCACTCCGCTACCGGTATCCCTTCGTCCCAGCCCTGCGGTCAATCTCTCCCCCGTCCAACACCCCGCGGTCAGCCACTCCCCTGTCCCCCGTCTCCCCGGTCAGCCGCTATCCCCGTCCCAGTCCCCCTGAAGCGGGGCGCTACCCCCGTCCCCCGGTCAGCCGATGCCTCCGTCCCCGACCAGGCCCCGCAGCCAGCCGTTACCCCTGTCCCCGGGTCAGCCACTACCCCATCCCAGGCCTCCGAAGAAGGCGGCGGTACCCCCGTCCTCGGCCCGTGCTCAGCCGCTACCTACCCCCTCCAGGCCCTGCGGTAGCCGCTCCCCGTCCCCCGGTCACTGACCGTCGCTGATGACGTTCACGGTGGTCTTGGGCGGCACCCAGAGCGGCTGCCACGTGATGCGCGTCTCGTTCCACGGGATTGTCTGCGGCCAGGTGAGCTGGCACGTCATGGTGCCTGTCCGTGTGCCGCGGGGGCGCGCCGCTCCGACACTTCACCGGTCCACCCCGTCTGAGCGACTGAGACGCTCCCCACCCGTCGGCCGGCGGGCGCTCACTGAAAATCGCCCGGTGCGGCGGGCCGGGCTGGTGCCGACGCGCCGCCCGCCACCTACCGGCCCCACGGCGGCGCCGCGACAGCGCGGCGGCTCGTCACGACGAGCAGCGGCTGCCGGCAGCGGCGCCCGCCCGCTCGACAGCGACGCACTTCGATCGCGGCACCGGGCAGCGGCGGCGGGTCCGTGCGACTGCAACCTCACGGTGAAGTGCTGGCATGGCGGTGCGCCGGCCGCCGCCGGCCGCGAATCGATAGGTAAACAGCGTCCGACGGCCGCTGGACACCGTCCGGAAATTGCCGACGCTGGCCGCACAGGGCCGGTGCATGTAGGCCGGCCCGTCCCCCTCCGGCATTTTACAAGGGACTGACCTTAGTGGGCGCAGCTCAGCTCCCGGCTCACATTTGATTGCAATGGGCGGGAGGTGATGCGGAATAATGCAATGCTGCGGGCGACTATCAACAATAATTAGAGTTGAAAGGCGGTCCCCGCACGGAGTTGGCAAATTGTGACAAAAGGTCGGTTCAGCCAGCCGGCTAAAGGAATTCAAATCAAATGGCGAAAAGTTAGGTGGATAAAATTCAAAATGAGCGGCAAGGTCCTGATCGAAGCCCCTACGGACCTTTCCAGTTTAAGTCAAAGTCCAGTTTAAGTAAAACAAAGCCCAGTGTTTTACATGGGCTCACTTTACAGGCTAGAATAGAACCAACGCCACACACAGGTCGTTACGCAAGTCTAGACTTCTATCGTTCGATCGGGGAATTCCGGGCACAGGACATCATTTTGGGTGAAACGTTTAGCGTGTCCACAAAGGACAAGGTTCGCCAGGCTTGGTTTCATCTCACTACGACTGCCCTCAGGCGAACCCCGATATAGGGCTAGATATCGGGCGCCGAACCGACTCTAACCCGAGACTCTCACCGCCAGAGGGATACATTTTCACTGAGCTCCTGGGACTAGATAATAAGAAATTGAGCGTTTACTCTTTTCACTTTTTTCGCCCCAAGCATGTCACACACATTCGGAAGTAAGGTGTACGAAAGTATCGGTGACAAAAAGTGTATCACGCCCTTCGTCGTCGAGAGTGATGGACATGGCGATGTGACAAATCACTGCATTCAAAGATATACATGATACTAGGTTAACGAGCAGGAAAAAGATAAGGCAAAGAACTGGACCGATGAGTCCAGGCTGACAAAACTCATTAATTGTCCAACAAAGTGCCAGCGGATTACTATTGATACCAAAACTAAAAACATACGTAACGCCATAATCAGCGCAAAATGAATGCACATCAAAATGCAAGAAATCGCATTAATTTGCGAGTCATCGGATCGGTACCTACGTAATGAATCAACACTAACCACAATTCGGAGTTCAGACACATATGGTTTTCACCATAGCCTTGCGATGAGGTAAAGCTAACCAAATATGTGAGACACAAAATATTCGGTGTTTGAGTTACCATCAGACGAAACAGTCGTGAGTCGACCTACCCTAGGTTCGACTCCAAACGATTTCATACATAAATTCAACAGCTTGTGACACACGATTTCCTTTCACAGATACTGTCCGACAGAACCTGGGGCACTTTATGGGCGTTTCTCGGAAAACTTTCGAGGTTTGGCTAAATATGAGCATCTATAACGCTACATCCGGGTAGAAACTATTGACGCCGAAGAGTTCGTAACCCTGGATTCCTCGACAAATCATTTGACCGAGTTCTGCACACTTTTCAGGTGTTTTTTTTTTAAATAAGTGAGCATCTTGCAGTGCAGTGCAGTGCGCATTGCACAATTGCAAGGACATGAGGTTGAATTTGACACCAACCGACCATTGTGTCTAGATCAACGTGAAATAACAGCCCCAAATGCATAATATGATCACAGACACGATATGCAATAAGAATCGCATAAGTTTTTCCTTATTATTCGTCACTATAATTTACCCACCCCGTAGGATAATTAATTTCTTTTCTAGATAAATCAGGACGATTGGCAGAAACGTAGGGTGCCTCCTCATATATAATGATTCATCGCTACGGGCTACGTCAGAACAACTCACTTCGGTTTATACCACCTTTCGGCCTTCGATTCCTTGGAATGTTCGAGAACTATTATTCCCATCGCGGATTTTAAGGCTATCAATGCCTCCGTGCTCGTAGGAATTCTAAACGACAATAGACCACGGCCCAGACACCAGCAGTAAGGTATCAAGGTGGAGACATTGGATGAGCTGGGAACTCGGTATTGCTTGCTCCTCACTCACAACCTCGCTGAGCAGTTTCGTATCTAGCCTACATTCCCAGTCGCCAATGCTAGGCAAAATGCCAGAAAGGGGCGTGGGCTTCAAGTTCAATATAGTCGCCCCTCCCCACAACACACATCGACACAAGCCTCAAGATGCCTCTCCCCCATTCACCTTCTCGATTTAGTTCGCCTTCGATTCAACTTCGCCCAGCTACCAGCACAATGGGCATTGAGGAATGAGACCGAGCCGGCTGACCTTGGCTGGTTTGTTCAGCGGGGCGGTGCTCATCTGTTTTAATGCTGTCGAGTATTGTTGCCGGTCACCGCCTTGAACGACGACAAACTTGTCTGTATGGCTGGCACAGCGCCAACTTGTAGCGGAACTCTGCATTGTGCACGCTGCCCGGGCCAGTCGCCGGGTCGGCCGCGTCCCTCGTGCCCGTCTGACCGGTATCGCGCGCCGGCCGGGGCGGCCAGGACCGGGAGCTGACTCAGACTCCAGGAGCGCACCGGACACACCGCGGGACATTGATCAGACAGGACGGACAAATGTCCGACACCTGCGTGTTGGTCGGAAGAGACAGTTGGTGACGTATTTATGGGTCGTTCTTGAGAAAGTCGTACGGAATGTTTGCTTCAATATGGTACATTCCGAGCCGTTGGCGCAACATTGGCGATAGCTTTGTATGAATGGGAATGAGTCAACATAACCAGCCAAAACAAATAACCTGATAAAACATCCTTATGCTGTTTTTCCATGTCTTTTCTGATTTTTTTTTTTTTTTGCTTGAACATCTAAATGCAAACGCGACAGAATTATGAAATACGGTCAAACCACTGCAGCTTGTAAGATTTGACGAGAACAACCCGGACTGAGATATGGCCAAAGGGTGTGCAATGTCCATTAGCCTCCATATTCAAATTCAGTCCATATCCAGACCCGAATCAGGGCAGGTTCGGCCCCCATCTGCTGATGACGAAACTCGCACAGCACAAAGGCCATGACGAGGGCACTCAGTAGCCGAAATCGCCGGGCGGCACACGGTGATGTTTGATCTCCGGCAATCAGGAAAGGTCGTCCGGTCGAAATTTGCACAGTATATCACGGCCCGCCCATCAGTTGTAGAGGTCAGATTGGCGCCAAATGCGCCTCATAGCGACCAGATTTATTTCTACCATACCGTTTCCTCCATCAAAGGTCATAAGCTGATCGTTTAAGTCATTTTCCGGGTCGGTTAAAAATGAAAATAAAATAGCACGATTCTCGAAAATGTGTTACATAATTCCGAAACAAAGTAGAAATGTGTAGCCTCAATTTGATATCTCACGACAACAAAACCGATGTGTCCAGAAAACAAACATAAAACGCTTTTAAGTGATCTATCATGAAACATTATGGCTTATTATTGTTGTTGTTATTGAACTGCTGTGGATATAGCTCTTTCAATTAAACCACCAAACCACTTAGGCCAATCATTTATCTTATAACTAATGTGAAGACCTAAAATGATTTATCAACCAAGCGCAGGCAGTGGTTAAAAGACCATTAAATTTTCAACATTGAAATGCAACTACCGTTGAAATACCAGAACAGCCACCCCATAACAGCCATCGGTATATAAACCTTTAGCAGGTACGAGCCGAGCGCGTGCGCGAGTCTGTGTGTGCGTGTGCCCGGGAGCACTCACCATTGTTCCTGCACTCGCAGTCGGCCTGGTGTTTGTGGACGGCCTTCTGCGGCCCCCGCACCTGACACCCGTGCGCCGCGTACCGACAGGCGATAAAGTTGGCCTGACACCTGCAGACACAGACAGACACGTACATATGTAGTTTATCGAACAGACACACGACTTGTCCGACGAGTACACATCGTTAGATGAGCCCACACAGCAACTAGTAAACATAGTTGGACGAATGTCCACATATTGGACGAGCATGTGTGTCGATAGACGAACTAACAAACAATACAGTCAAGCACACAAATAACTCATTGGCCATTGCCAACAGGACAACATGTGATCCAAAACATCGTTGCGGGATAGCAGGATAATGCTTTTATTGAGTGCTCTGAGCTACCCGACAAAAACCTCGCACAGCCATGATAAAACACACAATGGGCGATGCCTTACGAGTAAATCAATACCATTCGGAACCTTGCTAGTTTAGAGAACCACAACGCTGGGGCTGATCAGCTTCTGGCATAACAAGCGGATAAAACACATCTCATTAGTTGGAATAATTCCAGTGATCCATTTTCTATGCTCTTTTCCCCTCTGTCCATAGCTACGACGTCAATCTGACAGTCCCGTTCCATCTCCAACCAGATAGGAGGCGGCACTCCTTTTGTGGAGACGAAATACCACGAAATACGAAAACAATGTCTGTATCAGAGCGAATCTCCAGAACGGAATCACGACGGCGAGGCTATGGGAGATACTCGCGTGAATTGAGTGAGTCCCCGCATATTACCTCGACTAATGCAAGTTATTTGGAAGTGACGTATGAAACCGTATCCCATTCTCCCGCAGACTTAACAGTTTTTTCAACATAATGCCCACTGCACGCCGTTTCACCAATATTAAGTCATAACTCTTCAAAAAAGGGACGTGTGGCCCGTCAAAACATGCAACAACTGGGACAAATGTTCCATGTCAACAGGCAATAGGTCAACAGGATCATTTTAGACTGGTATTTGATAACGTCATGCCCGTGGTTAATTTTGACACCTTGGACAGCCAGTTGTACCGTTTTTGTCATGACCGGTTCAGTCGGACCGGCTATGGCGCTGATCATCTGAGTTGTAGCTGTTTCCCTACATGACGTTAGCGTTAAAAAATTACTGATCAACACTGCTGCTCCTTATGACCCCAATACCAATGCACCGGATACAAACCCAAACAAGTAATACCCCTGTTGGCCCTCCTGACCGTCACGAAACGTCCCAAAAGAGGCATTGGAACAGTGGTTCCCCATTGCAGCTACCACTAGCCATAAAACAACACAGGCAGAGCCCCGTCCCCGGCAGCGGTTCCGCCCCGAGCGACAGATACTGACCGGTTCCTGAGATGGTCCTCCAGATCACCCCGGGGGTGGGCCGTCTCCTTACAGACGTCAGCGTTAGGGCACTTGATGAGCAGTTTCTCCAGAATTCTGTGGAGTGGGACCAGGCGTGTCAAAAGAGCAACAGCATACAGTGTGAAAAGCGTACTCATGCAACTAAACGTACTACTCGGTAATTGGTATTCTTTCTTGAAAGTTCACAGCACAGTTTTCTCTAACACATGAAAATTGCGATTAGCAAAACACAACAAGCGCTGGGTTAGACATTTTGATTCGCCACACTTTGCAGACTACAAAAAGATAATCAAACACATATTTCTGGCAAGGCGACAAGGATGTCTCAATCAGGTCCAGTATGTAAGTATGGTTTTGGAAAATAACTCATGGGCGGCTATCGATACATGTCAATGGATGTCGCCGGACACTTCGTCTCTTATTGACATGTAGATTACTGGGGCTGCCGAAAACATATAGCGGCAGGATGAATACTATTTCAGGACCCGGATCAGCTGCCAATGAAAACTGCTAAAAGTCGGAGCAGGACGGCTGTCAGGCATTGGTGGAGCTAAGGGAAACTGGCAGGTCCAGTAGTGTCAATGATATGATATCAAAGCCCTGCAATTCTTTTACAGGGGGTAATATTCTTCTTGACTCTGGCCCCATGATCGCCATGTCTCAATGCAGAAGATTGGGTATATCGATGACAAAGCGCGAACAACTGAAAAACCTGGAGGCCACTTTGGCAGAAAGCTCAAGAAACACTATGCTTGGATGCATGATGATAGATCTAACGGAGCCGGAACGATGCTACGGATACAGCATGCACAAGCGTGATGAAATATCATGGAATTGAGATAACAGTGAAGAGATAAGCAGAGCGTATTCAGAACTTATGCATGCATCTCGTGGCTCCAAAGCAGATAATAAATAAAAACCACACCTTCCTGCTGCAACAAATCAATTATGAATGAACAACGAGGCAAAACTTCAGAGATCTCACGCTACAGCCATTTGACTCTTAGGTTACATCAAATAACAGTAGGTTACGATGAATTCACGAAAAGCCGGACACCCGGAGATGGCCCGGAGCTCGATAAAAGGTCTGAAGTGCTCATCTCGCCAAAGCTCGCTGAATCTCTAAGCGCGGAGCATTTGGACGGGATCGGCCCCGAGTGGTCACCAGATGTCATTTCAGGCGATGGAGGCTGAAACCGCGGTCAGAAGAGCACCCCATTCACAGCGCCGCAAAGCGCCAACTGCTGCCTTTTGAAGCCGGATTGCTCTTTGGTTGGGGACTTTTGAGTTAACAGCAGCCATCAAATCCCGCTGGCGGCTGGGTGTTGACGGACGGAGAACACCCGCTGAAAAGTTGTGTGCCAGATACGACGTACGATGACGACCAGTCAGTTGGCGATGAGATCTAACATATGTGATCTTTGATGTATCGTCTAAAACATCATAAAGAATGACGAGAACACGACAAAAAGTAACCAGGCACCGACAGCTGAAACACAAATTGTATGCAGAAGTGGGAAAAGTGCACAGGCTAGCGGACGAGGTGCGTGTAACTCACTTTTGCAGTTATACTCACTTTTGCAGGACCAGCGGCGAGTTTCGGCAGGCCTGTGTTGTGAGCGCCGCCCGGCAGATGGGACAGTTCTGGTGTGAGTTCAGGTACGGCACCAGGCACGCGCCGCAGAACGTGTGGCCACACGGCGTGTCCAGAGATCTGGCGACAGAACAGAGAGGAATGTTAGGACTCAGCACTAGCAGAGGCGAGTCAAGAAAGTGTGGCAGCACGGTGTGTTCTAGGGGCTGACAACGGAATTGGAAAGAACGTCAGGGCGCAGCAGACGAGAGTCAAGAATGTATGGCCACATCACATGTCTAGGGACCTGACAGCGAAACACGAATGGAACGTCAGAACGCGGCAGGTATGTGGGAGTCACGGCTGCTCGCGAGGCAGGGTAGTCTGTAGCAGTGACGGGTGACAGGAGCTCAGGCGTTCTTGCAACAAAACTGGCAATAAATCAGACCACAACACGTGTATTATCAATGATCAAAGGGCCGGCCGCGCTCCCACAGAAAAAAGTGAGTCATGGCGCATCGAGTGGGGCGGGGGCCGATTAAGACTTCCTGCGAGTCGCTTTCGTAACGTCATCTAACCATTCTTGTGCCAATAAACACGCAGCGCGCTACCACCGACCCCCCGTTCCGTGCACATAAACATTAAACAGGCGCCGGTTCACTCGTGCGAGCGACATGTCGGATGCTGTTAGATAAAGCCGACAGCGCTGATATCAGTGTTGTTATAAGTAGCGACAAGAAGAACTAAACACGACTGAAGCCAATCGGTGGGTGATCGGGCTCAGTCGCGCACGCTGCTACTGGCTCGGCGTTCTAATCCTCTGATCTACAGAAGGATGGGTGGACCACCCATAACGCATCACTACCTACACACTCCCACTTACACGCATGCCGGAACACGGTCGATATTTCCAGCAGTTCCCACCCTAAAATCACGCTACTTCAAGCTGCGGACCAATTTTGGTGTGGATTAGGCCCAGGCGCGTTGGCGACCGGCAGTGTCGTGCCCGTGCACCCGGTGCTTTTCGGCACGATACCGACGGAGGCCAGTGACCCCAAACCGCAGCAGGCAGGGGCGCGCCGCACGCAACGGTGTACAGGCGACGGATAAAAAATACAACGATAAAAACAAAACGATTCGAAACGCATTAGCAGGCAACTCATGAAAAACAAGCATGAAAGTTATGAACAATGAACGGAAAATTGGACCCTACCGTTACAACAGATCACAGAAAATAAAGCAATAACATTATCCTTCACCAAATAAGTCAAGGTCGGTACAAAGTCTGTCGTTACTATTTTCGCTGATCGTGACCCTTTACTGTAATACATCAACGTTATTCACATAGACATCTATTTCTTTTCTCTTATTAATGCGGCAAAAATTCCATTCATATTGGAAACTTCAACGATCAATGAACGATGACAATACATTCATTCTCAAGGCTCAACCTCCGAAAAACAATAGAAAATAAGTGGAGTTTGGTGCGGTGCGGAAAGTTCAAAAGATGGGAAAGATACGGAGAAGGAATAAATAAAGAAGCTCACACAAATGTAGTCATGGTGAGATGATGATCAGATAGATAAGAAAGAGACATGACTAGAAAAAAAGAAAAAGGAGAGCGAGAGAGAGAAAGAGAGAGAGAGAGAGAGAGAGAGAGAGAGAGAGAGAGAGAGAGAGAGAGAGAGAGAGAGAGAGAGAGAGAGAGAGAGAGAGAGAGAGAGACGGGACGGGACGGGACGGGACGGGACGGGACGGGACGGGACGGGACGGGACGGGACGGGACGGGACGGGACGGGACGGGACGGGACGGGACGGGACGGGACGGGACGGGACGAGACGAGACGAGACGAGACGAGACGAGACGAGACGAGACGAGACGAGACGAGACGAGACGAGACGAGACGAGACGAGACGAGACGAGACGAGACGAGACGAGACGAGACGAGACGAGACGAGACGAGACGAGACGAGACGAGACGAGACGAGACGAGACGAGACGAGACGAGACGAGACGAGACGAGACGAGACGAGACGAGACGAGACGAGACGAGACGAGACGAGACGAGACGAGACGAGACGAGACGAGACGAGACGAGACGAGACGAGACGAGACGAGACGAGACGAGACGAGACGAGACGAGACGAGACGAGACGAGACGAGACGAGACGAGACGAGACGAGACGAGACGAGACGAGACGAGACGAGACGAGACGAGACGAGACGAGACGAGACGAGACGAGACGAGACGAGACGAGACGAGACGAGACGAGACGAGACGAGACGAGACGAGACGAGACGAGACGAGACGAGACGAGACGAGACGAGACGAGACGAGACGAGACGAGACGAGACGAGACGAGACGAGACGAGACGAGACGAGACGAGACGAGACGAGACGAGAGAGAGAGAGAGAGAGAGAGAGAGAGAGAGAGAGAGAGAGAGAGAGAGAGAGAGAGAGAGAGAGAGAGAGAGAGAGAGAGAGAGAGAGAGAGAGAGAGAGACGCCGGTGAAATGACAAATTTAAGTACGTGTAACACCGTGTTGGAGTGGAGGAGAGGGAGGGAATTGACAGCTAAGGTGATCAGTCCCAAGATTCCCCGTCACCATACTCCACTCACCCGACGAGCGGCTGCAGGCAGATGTGGCACGTCAGGTCCTCGTCCACCTCGTCCACGTAGTCGTACACGTGCGGCTCGTGGCGCGCGTGGTGCTGGCCGCACGTGCGGCACGGCCGGCCCCAGCTGCGGCTCAGCGTATCCATGGCGCGCCCCCCTCCCGCGCTCTCTCCACACTCACTCCCGCTCTCTCCCTCTCAGCCTCGCTCACTCAGAAACATTCGCTCGACACCTGCCGGGAAAGAAAATAAACGGCGCTAATGACTACCAACATACCGAGTACAGAGTACATAGCAAATACACATGATTTATTTGTTCTTAGGAGTGTTTTTCCGATGATATTTTAGTGGATGTATAAAGGGCTTCTTTTAATGATAGCTATTAGCATACGTATTCTTTCATATCTAAAATAGACGTTTTTCAGTCCTAATTTGCATTTTCCATTTGCATTCCCAAGTTCCCAATTTGCAGGTTCAATAGTCTCTCCTCAGTAGGTATTTCGTATGGGAGATTCGAGAAAAGCTGGCAGCCGCTCGCTGTCAACTAGCTGTCATATGGTAGGATAGGCGATAACATGTTTACACCCCGTAAATAGTGAATACTGTCAGCAAGTGTGTCATTTTAATTGCAAAACAAATCAAAAAAGTGTCTTCACTGATGCAGGCCCTCGAGGAACACATTTCTGCACAGAGCAGAGTATTGATACAGAGCGAAGCGTCATCTCTCCTCTACGATCTTTGACATTTGTTTCTGACACTGCGCAGGTGAACGAAGTCAATCTTCTTCAAAGCTGGGCTCATTTGGTTCAGCAATATCTTCGTGTAACTCCCACTGGTCCCACGCTGCAAAAAGTCCATCCTCGGTGTCCGCAATCGGTTCGTTCGAACGCCTCGTCTCCGTCTGCCACCTAATTTGACTGGACCGGTCTCCTCGGTGTCGCAGTGGCCGCTACTTATTAATACCGAGGCCGTTCCAGGCCGGCTGGCACCGGGCTGCGGTCGGCCAGGCCTGACGGCGCTGACGAACCCCGGCGACCGGCGAACGGCCGGTGGGCCCGGCCCCCGACCCCCGGCCGCACTGCAGCGGCGCACCTGGACCGGCGCCGCGCCGCCAGCACCGCTCGATGTGTTTATATTCGCCGGTGATGATGCAGCCGCGCCAAATTCACCTGTCCGTCAGCCCCGGACGGTCGAATAAACACATACAGACATACAGGCGGGCGCGGCAGCCACCAGCTGCCTCCGGTTCGACTCAGAGCCGAGCCCCTCAGCGCGCACAAAGGCAGACGCGAGCAAGGCCGCAGCGCGCTCCGAGCTGCCCAGCTTCCGCCGGCGGACAAAGCGAGCTTCCCCGCTCTGACCGGAGGGATAACCAAGCTGTTCTAGGTACGGGCGGAGGGTAAACCAAGATGTCTGAGCTCCCGAACAGCGTGTGGCGCAGTCCGAGATGAGGCAGCTCTCTGAGGATCCGGCGCGAGGCACCGGTCCGTCGCCCGCCCACGATATTTGTGGAGGAGCCGGCCAGATGCCGATGGAGTGATGCAAGCTGTTGGTGCTGGCTTCGACGGGTGGCGAGGGCGACGACGGTGGCGGCGATGGCGGCCTCCCAAGCCCGCCGGACGGGCACGCCGACCATGGGACGGTGCCGTACCATAGCTCTCAGCGACCTGACGGACAGCTAACGACGAGAAGAAGGTAGGGACCTGTGTTCGCTCTATTCCGGAACCCACGCACGCAACACTTCATCAGAAACTTATTGGAGCGCACAATTCACTAATGACGCTCGGGCCACCTGACCGACACCTGAAAGCGGCGACGGGCCATCATTTGAAGAGTTGGAAAGGCAAATTGAATCATGTGAACCTTATATAAGAATAGCTAAGAAATAATATTTCAAAAGCGAAGAGCGAAACGTTCTCTTGGAGACATACCTACAAATGAAATTTATTAAAACAGATCACGTTTCTAAAGGTTTATCGGAAGATCAATTTGGATCGTGTGAAAGCTGTCTTCCATATTTCTGGGCGAGAATCATGTCTTCTTCACATTCATGAAAGTTACCTATGTCATGTTTGTCGGAATGGGCGCATCCCATTGTTTCTGACGCTGACAACTTGACGCACTGCCGGTATTTCCCCGATAAACATCATTAGAGCAACGCAAGCAGCGATCAATACCACGCCAGATCTGCCGACAAATAACGTCAACATGTCTCCACCTGCACCGCATCGGAGCGAGAGGGAGAGTCCCGGCTCCCCGGCCCACTGCACTGATTTGGTCCTATGACCGTCGCCCAGGTGATTGCTACGCCGCTGTTGTCAGACTGTATGTGCGCTGAATTATGCGACGCTAATGAAAAACTCGAGAAAGGTGAGCGATAAGTGTCAGGAGCAGGAACAGCGGCACCAGACTCAGTAGCCGGCGCTTCAGCAGCTACCTCAGCAGCCAGCGCACGACAGCCTCCGCAACGGCAGACGCAGTGGCAGCATGCTCTGAACTCCGACCACATAGGCACTGTGAATGGGCTTGACAGCCCCACGGACAGCAAGAGCGACAGCAGCACGATGGATCTGACGTTCGACGTGGCCCCGGGAGTTGCATCATTAGTTAATGAAGTTGACTGCAACGTGGGAGAATCAAACCGATGATGTGTCCAGGCACAATATCATGGGTTAGACACGACATGTGGACAAGTGATGCTCGCAGCCAGGTCTTATGTTTGAAAGTTAGTTCCAAAGAAGTTTGGCGGTCAGCGGCGAGCAATTAACTAATGTATTCTAATGAAGTGCCTTTGATATGCATTTCGAAATCGAAGCAATGAGATTAGTGGGCTGCCCCAGGGCATATAAACCGTTTGCCCGAAGGTAATAAATGGGGACACGTGTTACCCCACATTCGAGTTTGCACCATAACTTACGGACCACCCTGCAGCTTACACACATATCTCAGGAGCGCGATTACGCCAAAGCGCCGAAGTTCTACTTCATTAGGGGCGGTTCGAAACAAACAACTGCCAGATTCCGGTCGGCTCTCAAGGAAGCTAATGGAGTTCTGCAAGTAGAAGTTCCTCGTCACAAATGTGGGCGATACGTTCACCTTTTGTCGGCCCTTCTTCAGGAAGTTCAGCTTGTTTGAAACGTTAAATGCCCGGGGCCCAAATTGAACATAAATAAACCTACCATTATTCATCTTTGTCATGATACCGTACAAATAATGCTTTAGGCCCTGGAAACTACTTTCGTAGGTATATTGTATCACCCAATAATATGCATTCAAATAGCAGGTAGCTTTATTTTCATTTCATTTGGAGCTATTCAACTTGGAATATCACTCTGCAGATCCTATCATTAGACTCTCATGAATCCTTGTTTGTTTATTTATTAGAGCTCCAGAGCACTCCAAGTTCAGGATCATTTTGCGCTTACCTACCAGACCCAAGTGCTTACCTATGTTCAAGTCTGTCAGAAAAAAAATAGCGTACTTATCTGATCGTTTCGGCCGAGAATAAAGAACGGTGTCCGAGATGTTTCACAATTCATATCCACTTCCAGATGACTCAACAATCGGACAGACTCGCCACCTCAAGTTGTTGTTTCTCGAAAACGGTTAGTCAACCCAGCGCTATATCTGTACTCCGTAGACCAGTAAAAGCCAATACGATTCAAAGTATTACAACCCAAATCACCCTACCCTTGCAACAAGAGGATAACTACTATTAGCACATTATTTACATAATATTATGTTACTAATACAGAATACTGTACCTAATCTGTGAGAAAGGCTGGCTTGCCACTACCGAGAATGGCAAATCAGCCAGCGCGCAATTTCTGTCCAGAAGCTCATATTCAGCGTCCCATCTCATCAGTTCCCGGCCTCCCTAGATGCTGCTAGTCTCATGTTCGCCGCGGAAACGGACCCAGACTTTTTAAATAGCCGGACCATACAGTTTCAAGCAGCTGGTGTTATATACAAGACACCATACATAGGGTTACATGTTCTAGAACATGCTCATATGCGAGACAATGAGAATATTCTTGCAAGAATTAGCTTTCATCAAAGTTATAGAATAAAGCAAAAGTGTATAAAACACCAGACCACAAGCTTTGAGCCATGTGTAGCGCCGTGATGAGACGCTCGCGACCCTGCATGGACCATCTGCTCGACGAGGTGTCGAGATACAGCTTAAAGCAAAGATGAAGGACGGTATGATGAAGCTCCTCCCTCAGCCGTCGGGGGTCAAAGTTTGCCAGCGGTTAAGTCCAGTCGTGGCAGCAGCTTAACACTTTATTAGAGCCAGCCGCGGCGGTGGGAGCGGTCTCCGAGGCCAGGTTGGCTGGCGGCGGCACCCCATGCCCCTGGTCACCCCTGTCCAGCTACCTTCGCTCCCTTTACCTGGCCTCCGCAGTGGGCTGTCGACAAAAAATTGATTTCGTGGCCGGGCAGTCGGATGCGCCAAATAAAACATCTGAGTGTGACGGACAGCCGGCGGCGGCGGCCGGGCCCCAAAATACAGCCGGCTCGGGTCGCTTCGTCACGGCGGTCAATCGGCCGCCCGGCGCGGCAGCGACCGACGAACGGGCGATACTGAACGGTAGGAGCAGCGTAAAAAACAATAGCTGAGCTTATCAAAGGGAGTGTGAACTATGCCATATTAAACAAAAGTCATTCACGGTTTAAAGATCAAAGCCTTGGCAACCTCCAAAATGCTTTATTGCGTTATTTGCCCATTTCACTCCCTAGGGGCGTTCCACGACAAATCGACAAATAAAAAATTAAATTTGCACCCTCATATTTTATTCTTCGCTGAAAACTGGTGTAAGGGGTTGTAATGGGCGGGGAAGCCAGCTGTGGCAAGGATTTTTTTCTTCGAACAACGGTTTCCGAGATATAGCCTCGGGCAATTCCTGGAGTTCGCGCTGCATCCCTATGTTTGGCGGCCTATAACTCAGAAACTATTGGTTTTTTACGATAAAAACTTTTTATGGTTCAACACACAATCAACCAACAAACATTTTGGCTATCTCGGATTTTCAATTTTTGAAAATTTTGATCACGTGACCTTTTGTCCTGTTTTTCGAAGAGTGACCTTGATATTTTCCCCACTGAAAGTTGCAATTTTGTCTGATGACGATTAAAGCCTTATCAATTGTCATTCATATGCGATAATAAAAAAAGTGGTTATCGCCCTGCGTTGACCTCAGGTCAAGTCATTTTTATGACCTGTCCATTATTACGAGCGGGAGCGACAGCGAGATCTCGAGAATAAAGCAAGATAGCGACAAGCGGTAAACGGTAAAGGGTACACACGGATAAGGTCTATAATTTTTACTGAGATCATTTTCAGGTCAGGTCAAAGATGACGTCACAGGAGCTAAAAGGAAGTCAAAATAGCGGCACTATACATATATATGAAGTTTTTCTCGAATAACTTTCAAGGCATCCCAGCTAGGAACAAACTAATAGCACCATCGTGATCCTCTCGTCGATCCGCGTCGAAATATATCTATGTTGACCTCGAAAGGTCGAAAGCTCAAAAGTTGACCTTAGATCACGTGACCTAAGGTCAACTTTTGACCTTTCGACCTTTCGAGGTCAACATACATATGTTTCGATGCGGATCGACGAGAGGATCACGATGGTACTATTAGTTTGTTCCTAGCTGGGATGCCTTGAAAGTTATTCGAGAAAAACTTCATATATATGTATAGTGCCGCTATTTTGACTTCCTTTTAGCTCCTGTGACGTCATCTTTGACCTGACCTGAAAATGATCTCAGTAAAAATTATAGACCTTGTCCGTGTGTACCCTTTACCGTTTACCGCTTGTCGCTATCTTGCTTTATTCTCGAGATCTCGCTGTCGCTCCCGCTCGTAATAATGGACAGGTCATAAAAATGACCTGACCTGAGGTCAACGCAGGGCGATAACCACTTTTTTTATTATCGCATATGAATGACAATTGATAAGGCTTTAATCGTCATCAGACAAAATTGCAACTTTCAGTGGGGAAAATATCAAGGTCACTCTTCGAAAAATAGGCCAAAAGGTCACGTGATCAAAATTTTCAAAAATTGAAAATCCGAGATAGCCAAAATGTTTGTTGGTTGATTGTGTGTTGAACCATATAAAGTTTTTATCGTAAAAAAACAATAGTTTCTGAGTTATAGGCCGCCAAACATAGGGCTGCAGCGCGAACTCCAGGAAATGCCCGAGGCTATATCTCGGAAACCGTTGTTCGAAGAAAAAAATCCTTGCCTCAGCTGGCTTCCCCGCCCATCACAACCCATTAGACCAATTTTAAGCAAAAAATAAAATATGAGGGTGCAGGGCACTTGTCGATTTGTCGTGGAACGCCCCCCTAGTGAACAGAGATGAAAAGAACGCATAAGGGCTGTAGGCCGAGACAAACCTGCCGTGATTTGAATTTAATTACATTCCCGACTTCAAAGAACGACACTGTCCAAATCAATTAACAGGAAAGCGGAAACCTCAGATATGGGACTCGCGAGTCCGCTGAACCCCTGGACCTGAAGGCTGATTATTATGACGCAAAGCTATGTAAACCAAGGCTAGCAAGGCTAGCTATGACGGAAGAGAAATTTAGAGCCTTATAGGTAGTGAGACAATTATTTTGGTCCAAAATGCCCCAAACTGTTAGCCGCTAAAGTTGCCTTTTCTGCGAGAGCACGGTGTGAGTAAGGGCGACTAATTCAGGCTCCACCCAGACAGACGTGGTTTTAGTCCGCACCATGGTTGACCTCAGTTCACGGTCATGACCTATCCGAAAAAACTAACTAAGCATGATGAGATGAGCTCAGGTCACTTAACTATTTGGTTAAAACGGCACTCAAGGCTGTCATCAAACGCGAGGTGATTCTTATTTCCTGATTCTGATCTTCAGCTTACCTATGATCTAACGTATTGAACAACAATCCTAGGCATCTGTAATGCCCCGCGGTTATTATTCCAATCACATCAACTTAAAACCAAACTAGTGAGTTGAATGCCAAATGGCTTTTCTACTATTCCAGAAAAGGGCGGGGCAAACCAGTTTGTTAATTAACGCTAACGGACACGTCAGTCACATGAGAGCTATGCCCGCAAACCTGTTTACGGTCGAAGTGGACCAGGTGGACTAAATGTGGACCGTGCCAGCTTTCCGACGCTGAAAGTGATAATTGAGCGAGGGTCAGAGACAGTTAGGTAGACAGAAAGACAGATATATAGATAGACAGAAAAAAAGAGAGATAAAAAGAGAGAAAGAGAGAGAGAGAGAAAGAGAGAGAGAGAGAGAGCGAAATAGAGGGGGAGAGATGGGGAGAGAGAGAGGGGGGGGGAAGCGGCGAACCAGAATGCATTGCGAATAGCTGGGAGAATGTCCCACCTCATCAATACATACTCATGACTCGCGTTCGGATCATCCACTCGGAATGGCCGCCAGGCGCCGGCGGTCAGTAGATGATGTTGTAGACGGCGTAGAGGAAGATGAGGAAGGCCACCAGGATGCCGTAGGTGCCCAGCAGCGACACGCTCTCCATGTCTCTGTGGTGCAAGTCCTCGTTCTTCTTGTCGGCCATGGCGCTGAGAGTTCGGCGGGGCCCGGAGAGCCGGTGTCGCGGTGGGACCAGGAGCACAGCGCCGGCTGCCGAGCACACTGCACCGCCGGCGCGCCGCGTCGCGGACGACGCGGCGGGGCCGCCTGCGCCGGCGCCGGTGCGCGGCGGGATGTCCAATTGGCACCACCCGCCGGCCGATAGATATTTACACTGGGGGGCCGATCGGACGGACGGTGCTTGGGTCAAAAACAAACACATCGGCTCCGGACTGGGGCCGGTGGCAGCGCTCCAGACAGGTGGAGTATCGCAGCGGCTACCGGCAGCTGCGACTCGTCCCCAGACGCCGTCTCCGCCGTGCCCGGAAGGCCTGTCTGGTCGCGGAGATACCGCCGAGTGGACTCGAGCTGCCCCGCACCGTCTCCAACAGCATGACGCTGGTTATTATTGATGAATACATGCCGTTTTATTTGCAAGTACAAACTGACGCCGAGGAATGTGGAATATCAAACGACTGCGAATCGACATGTCACGCAAGGCATGCATAACAACGAAAGAAGCGTGTTTCTCTAAGATAGCGACGGAGGCAGACGGAGACGCCTCGACAGTTTGACACACATGATAGGACATTCGGTCGACACACCTCCTGATGGCGCTCATCACCATCAGAGGGCGCTGCCCGCCAACCGACCCCGTGCTGGTAGTGGGGGTGAGGGCGCCTATCTCACGTGACGCAATGCGACTGGACGGCGGCCACAGACCAGCTGCAGCGCCCGTCCGAGACGAACCATCGAGAGAGAAACCTCCGTCCACCCACCGCGGAGCGGCCGCATAGCAACGGGCGCGGCCCCCAACCCAGCGGAAATACTTCACGGCGATTAGATCGGACCACCGAGAGCTGGGATCTCATCGAAATGCCTGAGACTGAGAAAGCGAAAAATTGCCATCTCCCCTGCGTGCCATGCGATCGGAACAAGAAACATGCAAAGCTCGTTTTCTTAAGCTAATTAGGAACTGGAAGTAAGCTAAATTATCCATGTTGCGATGATCTCAGAGTGAAAACTCCCTCCTCTGGCAAATCTGATGAGATGTTCCCTCCCATCCTTCACCATGGCGAAGTTGGCCGATACATCCATTTGGGTGCGGGTTCACCCCTCGCCGGCCAAGGGGGTGCGGGGTCGCCCCCTCATACTTTTTTTGCGATTGCTCGGAACGCGCTGGCTATGAAAAGCTCGGAGCTGACACACCTGACCTTTGATTCAAGCCGCATCTTGTGACACCGACCGCATTCTCCGGTCAGGTCACTGACCTATGACGTCATAACTAAATCTTTGCACAGTCCTTTGGACTTTGGACGTCATATATGAAGTCAATAAAGTTATCAGGTTTTTTTTCGTCAACAGACAACAACTACCTATGAATTGAACTCAGAAAAGTCATCCATGGACTCACGAAGACCTGCTGAATCAAATAATATAATATGAACCATGACCTTCTCCGATCCATTTTGACCTTGATGGCTTTCCCCTTTCCTTGACCTGAGGTCAACATCCGAATCTGACTTCACCCAAACAAAGAGATAACTCGACGCAACTGACCATGACAAACACGATGATGTCAATATCCCATTTGTACGACCATTTTTGACAAATTTATTCGCCAAAAACCAACCACTACCTTGGAGCACTTCTCAGAGGTCACGGTTGGCTTGAAATCTTAAGAAAGGGTGCCTACCAGCCGTTTTCTCGCGAAAGCGCTCACTAAGATCCACGCACGTTCTTTGCGCGAGGCACCAGCTCAATTAGGGGCGAAGCGGCGAGGGGTTCCACGCGCCCCGCCCTCGACCGGGACGCATGCAGAAAACCATTAGGTATGTCTGGCGCAAGGCGTCCGGCGAGAGTCCGATAAGGGCATTGTCCCCATGCTTCACTGCGATAGTTGATAGATGGAGTATGGTGGACATCAAAGCAATCAGAGTGTGAGGGCTCTCCAGATGAAGTTCAAATAAAAATGACATTTTGGCACATCCCTAGAGGTCAGTGAGTGTGCAAGCAATACTTAACTATTCCTCCAGAGACTGGAAATCATTGACACTCTGTATGTTTGAAATCAAAATGCACATAAGCTAGCCTTAAATGTTTAAGTGCTATCACTTTCAATCCTAGCCCATTTTTGAGAGATGCAATAATATAATTTAATTAGGTACATCCTTCTTTGTGATCCATTCCAAGGAGCAAGGGAACACTAAATACGCCTTGGGCAATAACTCAAGTTGGAAATGATTGTTTCCTCAAGGTTAATAAAAAATAATAAATAAAATCAGCCTGCCAAGCTGGGATACAGAGCATAGATACAATGAGTATTTCCAATTTCAAGAGGCACTTCAATCAGATCACAAAGTGATTAAGGGCAGCAACCTAGAGGCCATGCTTCCCTGTACTGCCTTTTGCCTCTTCCCTGTACACTCGGGGGCAGATTAATGTTCCACCACTCCCTACCCATCGGGCTCCCATGGCTCAGCACTGGCTGCTGCCAGTGTTGCCTGCACTCAGCACTGCTCAGCACTGCCTGCCAGTGCCAGTGCTGCCAGTGCTGCCACTGGCAGCAGCCAGTGCTGAGCCATGGGAGCCCGATGGGTAGGGAGTGGTGGAACATCAATCTGCCCCTGAGTGTACCAGTACTGTAGAATGAGCAGGGTATGTGCAAGATTTTTATCTTGTTATCTATGCTTTATAGTATGCTTTATAGCGACACTAGCATTGCTGAACTTGTACAAGTGGATCATGATCTATGATCAGCTTAAACTCACCTGTTTAACTCACCTGTTGGGTTTCCTCAGCCTTGCTCTTAGGAGAGGAGTGAGAAGGAGGGAAACCCAAGTCGCTCAGAGACGCGCCAATTCCAAAGAATATAGTTGGACACAAGCTGGGGCCAGTGGGTGGGCCTTGAGTCAGGGAACTGGTGTTGTGCGTCTGCGTGTGAATTGTTGTGGAAACTCGACAAGTCGACAAACTCGACTCGTAGTTGGTGCTAATGCTTCACAAAAAAAGAAAGAAAGAGAGAGAAACGGCTGTGAAGTGTAATGCAAATGCTGTCTCACCCGCAAACCAAATGGGTGAATGACATGTGAAGGAAGGCCAGGCATGGTGGGAATGCAGAAATCAGGAGGCAAGTGGTGAATGACCGATTGGAGCTCCATGGCGCATCTGACCCTGTCCTTGCTTGTTAAGAACAGGGCGCATACCATGGAGGGGGGGGGGGGGAGGATCCAATGGTTTGACATTATACCGATCGTAATCTGTCATATAACGTAGCAACATTAGACTGAGTAATCGTAAAGTTTCGCGCCCAACACCTCTGCGAGTCCTCCTTTGAATTTCTGCAGGGAGGTTTCTTGCACTAGCCACCCCGGGAGGCTATTCCATTCTTTGACGACTCTGTGTGTGAAGTATCTGGACCTCGCGTCAACATGCGCGCGGATGACCTTGATCTTGTGTCTGTGACCACGTGTTCTTCCATTTACTTCCAGACTCCACAAATCCTCCGGCGAGATGTGACAGTGTCCATGAAATATTTTCCAGCACTTCAAAATATCAGCACGAAGAAGGCGACCCTGCACAGAAAAAAGATCAAGTGTTTTGAGCCTGTCACCATAGCACGTATCTTTGAGGCCCAGAGTGTTACGCGTCCATAGTCTCTGGATTTTCTCTAACTTCTTGAGATCTTGAACATATCCACTGTTCCACACAGATGAAGCGTACTCAATAATGGGCCGTATGTGTGTCTTCCAAATGAACATCATGAAGTCAGGTGATCGGCAGCGAGTAGATCTAAGAAAGTTATGGACAACGCCCCCAGCCTTTCTCGCAGCAAGGGCACAGTGCTCGTGGAATTTTAAACTGTCATCCACGCCGACGCCCAGATCAGTGTAGGCCGAAACGTGCGGTATTTCGGTGCCATTCAATGTGTATGAAATGATGGACTGGGCGTGATATCGGCGCCGAAAATGAAGCACAGCGCACTTTCGTAGGTTAAGCGCCAGCCCCCACGATGTGGCTGTGTCGTACAGTAGGTCGATGTCCCTCTGGAGATCTTCCGCTGTAGTCAGAGGGGCTTCTCTGTCCATCTTCATATACACTTTCAAATCATCCGCGAATATCTTGTAGCTACTCGTCAAAGTTGAAGCGATGTTATTTATGTACAATAGGAACAAAATCGGTCCTAGAACGGAGCCCTGTGGTACACCACTCAGCACCTCTGTTGGCTTGCTTGTCGTGTCTTTAACCAGCACTTGCATTTCTCTTCCCACCAAGAAATCATACAGCCAGTCAAGAAGCCTTCCCTGCACACCGATCTGTCTTAGCTTCTCGAGGAGGATGGCACGACAAACCACGTCGAATGCTTTCGAGAAATCGAACATGATGAGGTCGACAGGATGGCCACAGTCAAGCGCGCTAGTGATTTCATCATAAGTGAGAATCAGCTGGTCCTCCGTGGAGCGACCTGGACGGAAACCAAACTGTTCCTCAGAGAGAATCGCATTTTCGCAGAAGTAATCATAAAGTCCACGGAAGATCAGTCTCTCAAGACTCTTACAAGCAACTGACGTCAGTGCAACCGGCCTGTAGTTCTGAGGGTCGTGACGGGAACCTTTCTTAAAAATAGGCACAATCAGTGATGACTTCCAGGCTCGAGGAAGCTTCCCCTCTAGAAGGGACCGACGGAAGATAATATACAAGGGACTGGTGAGGGTATTGGCACAAGACCTCAACAGTCTTGGGTGCAGCCCGTCCAGTCCCATGGCTGAGTTTGGATCTAGACCGGTGAGCAGTGTGCGTACGTCAGAGGGGCCGAACTCGATCTCGCTAAGTGCGGCCTCGCAACGCTGATGAGGAGCCGGCTCCTCCGGCACCGCAGCAGTGTGAATGTCAGCAAAAGCACGAAGAAGACAGTCTGCCATTTCCCCCGGATCATCAGAAATGGTGTTTGGGTCCATGCGCAGTGGACCCACGGAGGAGCGGAATTGCTTTTTATGTCTCATGTAAGAGTGAAGAAGTTTCGGAAAACTCTTTCCATGTTCTTTAAACTCTTTCCATGTTCCAGTTCCCTGTAAAAATAGGTTCGACCAAGATCTATTTGAATGACAATGGTACCCATTGTTGTTTTTATACTTAACATTGATATATAAGTGCACTCATGACTCAACTGTGCAGAAAAATAACATTACAAATTAACTCAGCACATCTTATCCTTACCATGGCAGCACTTTCGTAAAGTCTGTTACTGCTCACTGTTTAGATCTCCACATCACAGGATACAAGATCAAAATGGTGTGTATCAGATTCCATGACGGTTTTTCGTCCAGCAGATTTTCGTCGGACAATTTTTCGTCCGCAGATTTTCGTCCGACTTTTTTTCGTCTCGCATTTTTTCGTCTGTACATTTTTTCGTCTGTGCATTTTTTCGTCTGTACATTTTTTCGTCTGTACAATTTTTCGTCCGAACATTTTTTCGTTCGTATATTTTTTCGTCTGTGCGTTTTTTCGTCCGGACATTTTTTCGTCTACAGTTTTAACGTAACGTAACCTAACGTAACGTAACGTAACGTAACGTAACGTAACGTAACGTAACGTAACGTAACGTAACGTAACGTAACGTAACGTAACGTAACGTAACCTAACCTAACCTAACCTAACCTAACCTAACCTAACCTAACCTAACCTAACCTAACCTAACCTAACCTAACCTAACCTAACCTTACCTACTGATGTTTGCCTACCGGGGGATAAGGAAAAGTTACTTGCATGAATAGATTGCAAGCAATGGTAAGTCAAATATTTTTAGGTTAAATGGTTATGCATCAGGCTTCAGGCCTTCGGCCTGAAGCCAGATACACAACCACTTAACCTAAAAATATTTGACTTACCATTGCCTGTAATCTCTCCTAAGGCATTGCCTTCGGCACTGCACTGCTTCGCCCCGAGTATTATTATGACGTCATTTGCCCCCACAGTTGAATAGCATTGTAGTATGTTTTCACTCAACCTTGGGTGAACAGACGTAAAATTTATTGAACGAAAAAATGTCCGGACGAAAATGTGTACAGACGAAAAAATATACGAACGAAAAAATTTCCGGACGAAAAAATGTACAGACGAAAAAATGTACGGACGAAAAAATGCACAGACGAAAAAATGTACCGACGAAAAAATGCGAGACGAAAAAAAGTCGGACGAAAATCTGCGGACGAAAAACTGTCCGACGAAAAAATGTCAGACGAAATTTTGTCCGGACACGGTGTATCATCGTCTCCCCCGCACAGTGCATTCTTGTACTTGCCACCAATAACATTGGCATGCTTCACATTGCAATTAACATTAAAGGGACCCTCCCACCTTCAAAAAAGTTAATGAATTGGCACGAAAGTGATGTCGCTCGGTTCAGAAAGAGCGAAAACGAATATCTACCAAATTTCATCGAAAAATATTCACCGGTTTTCAAGATATTAGACTTTTACTTTTGTTTACTTTTTGGGATCTCCGCTGTTCCTAGCGACTTTATTTGAAAGTGCGGCATTTGTTGCGCGCAAAGCAGCATATACCACCGCGTGCTACCAAACGTTTTAGTAAAAGATTTAAAAATCGTTAGATCTCCGCTGACGTCACAAATTCTAAGGGGGCATACCAATGCACTAGCCCCTTAGAATCCGAAAACTGCAAGTTTGAAATTCCATATCTCCGAATTAAAGCATTTGTCGATGTTGTGAGTGCCCAAACCGGTATTTGCAGGCCATGGCCACCAATTTGGCTATCTCAACTCAAAACTAATGTTAAGGTGGGAGTGTCCCTTTAATTAAATACCACTTCACATCAAAAGATAATGTTCTTTCATTCACGGCGCCTTTACATCAAAAGACAATGTCCCTTCGACAACAACTAAAATAAAAATATATTACTCCCCAAGTACGTCTTTGAATAGTCAAAATGCTGCTTTACTTTACTTTTTCCTTACTTTGACAAGTATTGATTGAAAAAGAACACAAAAGCATTGAATTAAAATCAAAATACAACCTGAAAAATCCAAACAAGAAACAATAAGCAATGCCAGGTAATATGGTCCCACTGAAAGTACCTATATTTTGTACATCAAAGTTGCAGCCTGGCTGTATATTTGAGAAAATAAGCTAAAATAAATCAATTAACCCACCTTTATGTCGACGTGGTTGATCTCAATCCTGCTCCATTTCTGTCGACCGACGTAAGGGGTTTGCCGTGACAGCGTACCACTACCAACGTCCTAACGCAAATATACTGAGCTTTTATATATATCAGAAATATCAGAGTATAATTTATATCAAAAATATAAAAAGTACTAAGTCTTTCGCACATCAAACGGACAAATGCAACGTCAAAAACAAAGAATCAACAACGGCGGCGCAACATGCAACAACACGTACGAATATTGATGTCAAGGTTGACGTAATTTGAGTCTTCATTCTGCCACGAGAGTCAGACGTACTTGTGACGTCATCGGAACAATGAACCCACACGGCGCAGGATAAAGGCCGTCGAAACTCACGAAGCATACACACCGTTCCATCATTCCATCCTCATTCCTCAGGATACATAACTCCTTCTTCTCCGCACCGCAACCCCCTCCGGGCTGGACAGGCAACTTTATCTCATGCGGGCTGCTCCCTTGGGCCTTGGAGCGGCACCACTGGCGCTGCTCCCGAGGGAGCGCACCCCGTAGCCGGGTGCAGTGAGTACCTACCTTGGGGCTGGGTGGCCTGTCCTCTGGACGGGCTCAGCCCCGGTGACTCACTAGGGTGCCTGCCCAGACCAATGTCTCCCCCTATATCCTGTAGGGATCATCTATGCGATTTGTCATCTATGCGATTTGTCATCTATGCGATTTGTCATCTATGCGATTTGTCATCTATGCGATTTGTCATTTCATGTTGTCATTTTTATTTATATTGTCACCGCCTTATTAATTAATCTGTTACCTGTTGTCAATTGCGCGTCAAGTTTGTTTGTTATTTGTAAACCGGCCTGCCGCTGGCCTCAACCTTCCTAGTAACCGCTGTGCCATACGCTATAGAACGTGTCGTGCAAAGGTCACGGCGGCACCCCTGAGGCGGCCGCTGCCCGTACGTTTAGGAGCCCATTGTCGTGACGTCATGACTGTGGACAAAGGTCGCGGTAGGGGCTCTCCCGGCAGCCGGACGGTGACTCATACGTTGAGCTTGTCTCTCGCCGCGCCTGCGGGCATATTGGTAGTACTAGGGACGGCCAGCATATGACCGCGGTTTTCGGCGACATTGTCACACGACTTCCTGCGCAAACCTTGGATTCTTCGATATTCACGCACCAGTTCGACGCTTCACGTCAGTTAGCGCACGGTGTCCTCACTGAGCTCCAGGGTCGTCCATGGACGACCTTGGTCGCTAACTTTGAGTAAGCCTTCAGCTCTTTTTGCTCTATGTGACTGTAGGTAGGTCATCTAGGATAACTGCTCAGTCCGGGGGAAACCTAGCGGTGATAACGAACCGGACTATTTATCTTTGCCTGTAACAGACCCCGATCATGGCCATGGACTCGACCGGACCGCCTCCAGGGGCGCGTCTCCCACCCGACCTTGACCCACCAGAAGGCCGCGCTCTCATCCTGATGAGCCGGCCTGATGGCACTCCACTGCGAGGGAACCCGTTCGCCATCATCAGGGAAATCCGCTCGATCTGTGACTCGGAAGTCGAAAAAACCAAACAACTCGGATCTGGCAAAATTCTCATCTCGACCTTCAACAAAGACCAAAGCTCTGCCCTTCTCTCCTGCCAAACCATGCTCGGAAAACCCGTTTCGGCTGTTCTTGCAACCAACCTGATGTCATCGCAGGGTCTCATTCACTGTCCGGACCTCAGCGACCTCTCTGACGAAGAGCTCCTCACCGAACTAGCCCCGCAGGGTGTTATCGAGGTGCAGAGGCTCAAATCCAAGGACCGAACTCCAAACCCCCTGATTCGACTTCGCTTTAAAGGACTCGATCTCCCAAGAAAGCTCCTCTGCGGGTACCTCTCCGTCCCTGTTCGACCCTGGATCCAGCTGCCAAGGCAATGCCGTAGGTGCTGGAAGCTAGGCCACTCCATGCGCTCTTGCCGACGAAAAGAGACAGTCTGCGGGCAGTGCTCTGCCAGGGACAGCCACCCCACAGGTGACTGTACCTCGGTCCCAAAGTGCCCTCTCTGCTCTGGTCCACACCCAGCATGGGACCGAAACAGCTGCCCCGTCTGGAAAACCACCAAACGAGACACTCGAGAGCGAGCGCCATTCCAACCCCCGCCGCTCAACTCCACAGCTTGGCCTCCACTTGAGAGTCAGCACCGAATTCGTTTCTCGACTCTGCTGTTCGCTACAAGACAAATACACATAGAAAACGGCTCGGGCATTTGGAGAAGAGCGGCTACTCTGAGGCGAGGGAAGAACACGGAGATTCACACAAACGACCTGACTAGGTTGCACCGGCCACAGTCGACCGAGGTGGGCTTCCGCGCCCTTAAAGACGCCTCTGACTGGCCATTGCGCTGACACCCTGGTCGGACCACGGTCATTGATCGGACCCTGCCACTGGTTCGTGCTCAGGCTGCCTTAGCGGGTAGACCTGCTCGATAGGGTTGTTAAAAAAAAACGAATTTTGGAAAAGTATACGGGCTCATGGCTCGTGTGGTGAGGTATTCTTTTCTGAGTCCAACGATGCCTTTTTTTCCGAAAAATATTAACTGCTTCATGCTCCCCAAACGGCTTGAAGAGGACCATGTCACGCCCGGCGACCGGCCGGTGTCAATAAGGGCGAGAATTCCCCGCCGCGCGCGGGTGGAGGCGCCTTATCGGCACCGCGCGCCACGACATCTACCGGGCGGCCGGCCGGCCGGTGGTGGGAGGGAATAAATGCGTGGCCTTCTTTCACATGATATGGGTGCATTGTCGGAGCGGAAAGTTTCAGTGCAGCCAAGCAGTGCAGCATCTCGGTGCCTCTGCTGCGGTGTTCTGTGTCGATTGTTAAAAATAAGCCAAACAGAACTAATAAAAGACTCAATACAATTCGGGTAATTCACCCAAAACATTCCGTTTACAGAATACAGCTGCCTCCTTAGCGTACCATATCGCTCTGTTCATTCATCAAGCTGCAAACTCGGAGCAATAAAACAGTTCTTTGCACTGCTGTTGACAACATACATTGCATTTGGACGGTGCCTCGCAGCCCAAGTATGCTGCTGCGCAACTGTATGCGAAAATTTATGAAGGATATAGGAGGAGCTGGCATGGGGCTCAAGCACAGAATATGGAGACCTCGCACAGTCATTGCCTGGCCCAAGTTTCGGGGCATGGCTCTGACCAGCATCGGCGTCACTACTAATGTCATGCAGTTTCGTTGAAGTGAAATGCTGAAGCAACAGGATTGACGTTTGTTTTACTTAGATTAGCATTTCGAAAGAAAAGATAACATGTCCGGGAATGACAGGGTGGCCGCCCTGACAGTGTGACGAAGTGAGAAGTGAGTAGAGACAAAAGCGGGAGTACACATATAAATCAATTGTGTCGCTCAATCCAGCATCGGCACCGGCAGCCCGGCCGTGCCCACCGGTGTCGTTCAAGACCCGAATCCAGAGCCGGCATAGAGCGCGTCACACATCCCCCAGGGCAGAGCCGCCCTGACCTGACACACATCCCCGGCGTGTCATGACGGACAGACTTATGCTGGGTGCATCGTAATCAGGACGTTACGTACTATCCACTGACCAAGTTTGGTCCAAATCGTAGGGGCTCACCTGATTCCGAATCTTAGATTATAGATTAGGATTCACTTACATCTAACTTGACGACCGTCGGAAACAGGGCTGACCCAGTAAAAAATACCATTAGAAATTACCAAATGGTTCCAAATGGGGAAAACCATTTGACTTATTGAACACTTTTCCAAATGGTTCCAAAGAGGTTCCATTTGAAATGTGTCCAATTGGCCACCAATTGGTACCAATTGGAACCATTTCATGACCATTTGAAATGTATCCAATTGGTCACCAATTGGTACCAATCGGACACATTTCAAATGGTCATGAAATGGTTCCAATTGGTACCAATTGGTGGCCAATTGGACACATTTCAAATGGAACCTCTTTGGAACCATTTGGAAAAGTGTTCAATAAGTCAAATGGTTTTTCCCATTTGGAACCATTTAGTAATTTCTAATGGTATTTTTTACTGGGCAGCTGGATTACCATTTGAAGATCCTTTTGAAGTCCATGCATTTCATCCACAAAATAACAAACTGAACCGTGAATTATTTTTATTGTTTTACTCTGCAAGCATACCTATACATTTTCATCAGTACGTACCTACCAACATTAGACATTAACTACACATGGACATTGTTGTTTGGTCAACACCACATCGATGAGGCGATTGCTATCAGAATCAAGAACAGAATTTGTATTTGTATTTGTATTTGTATATTTAAAATCGCCAACAGACAATAAGTCCACTTAAAAGGCGAAGTCAAAGAGACAGTAAAACAGCACACACCCACACACACAACACACACACACCTACATACACACACACACACTGAAGATAAAAACACGTAGGGTTATAAACACAGGAGATGTAAATAAATAAATAATAGCCTAAAAAGCCTAGTAAACAAGAAACACTAAAAGCACAGCGGATGCGATCACGCCGCTTCCAGCCCTTTCACATAGTTTAAAAGGGCTGGAAGCGGCGTGATCGCATGAATTACAATGTGGTTACTAGTTATACACTGGGCCATACGTACGCTATTCCACATAGGCACAATGAACGACGTGATACAATATCATTCCGATCGGTGATACTGTCTGTTGTTCTGACAGATAGATTTCTTAATCTTCCGTGGCGATCAGAATTTTCAGAAGTCAGAACGTAGCTATAATGCGGGCACGCAGCCCATCTGGACCCGTGTAGAGCCGGTAGACGGCATCTGTCCGGTGCAAGTTCGTGCCTGCAACAGTACAGGACAGCACGGGTTAATTGGGCGATGGGATCAAATTAATTACCACACAGGGTCATTTGTCAAATATCACAATATAATAACTTTAGGCTCATGCAACTTGCATTGTCATTTAGGCAGCCTGACCACAACAAATATGGCACTGACAATTTTCTGCTGGCAAAATAAATTGTGATCACAAATTTTAAGCCTCTTTCTCACCTCTGTTAAACTCAGTACTTACAAAGATGCCAAATGCAACCAAATTTATTCAAATAACTATTTTTAGTATTTGCAGTCGACTAAAACCAGGGGGGCGACACGGCTATTCGCGCAATGTATTCATTTATGGGCCGCGCGGGGCCTCGGGATGACGCGGCTGGAGGCAACTGCTCAGCGAGCTAGGATACTTTTGGCGGGGCCGGGCGCTGAACGGTGTGCAATGAATGGGTTATGGGTGGGCAGACAGAGATGAAGTATTGAATTTTAATTGACATCAGCAATCGGGTGGGGAAGGAGAACGTTTCTAATTGAGCTTGGGACGGGGAAAGCCGAAAATGTCGCGATCGGCTCAAAGCTGCGTCAGGGCCGGGTGCCGTACCATGTGTAGTATATTTAGGCGGGCAGACAGAGATGAGTTATTGGATTTAAATTCACCTTACCATCGGTTTCTGGTGGGATTTGAAGACGTTTTTAGTTAAGCTCGGGGTGTGGCAACCCACTGGCGGATCCAGGGGAAGGCATTTGGGGCAAATGTCTTCCCCCCAGTAGCGGCGGAACACCTTCAATTAAGGGGGGGGGGGCACTGCCGACTTTTGGTCCCATTCTTTCTATGCAACGCCCATAGGGCTAATGTTAAAATGCCAAAATCAAAGGGGGGCACGGTGCCCCGGTGCCCTCCCCGTTCCGCCGCCTATGCTTCCCCCACAACCGGGGCAGCGCCCGAAATCGCTTTTCGAGAATAAAAGAAAACTTCACAACTTTTCTGAGGAAATGTTGGTTAATCACACTGCACAGCAGTACGCAAGGAATCGAAATCCGAGTTTTTTTTAAAATTAATTCGGAGAAACTTTTTGGGGTAAGCCCCCGCAGTGTCCAAGACCGCTTCCTGGATCCGCCAGTTGTGAATAAGTTACGGTCGATACCGAGCTTCGGCGGGACCAGGCGCTGTGTTACGTTGTACCTACAATGAAGAAGTGGACAGACACCTAACCCCACATCCTACTGCTATACCCGTGCTTCTGTGGGTGAAGCACTGAAGCATTACGGAATCCCACAGGACCTGCGAGTCGACGAGGTGCCGAGGTGGCCGCTTTGGCCGCCGGGTACTGCAGCTCCCTGGAGTTGCCTGGGACCGATGGTAAAACAACAGCTCCGGCGGTGCCCCGGGCCGTAGTAATTAGTGAATTCCCGTAATGTAGAGATCATATCCTCAATAATCTCCATTAAGATTTTAATTCCTAAACAATATGACAGACCAATTATGCTTGCCTACGTTCAGGCATTACCTCTGATGGTTATACGCCCAGTACAACATGTGTTCGGACGGGATCTTTCAACAATGTACGCACCATCCAGGCCTAGGATGCATCGAGGTTTAAAAGAATGCAGTCTGTAGATCAATCAACATAACAATGGTGGTATGCAACCACATTAAAATATCTCCCCCGCTCCCGCAGCGTTTCAAGGCCCCTCCGTTATGCATTCGCCTTATGTGTCCGCCGAGCCGGCTTGCCTCCAATGACGTCATCGGCCGGCCGGCGGCGTTCAAGGTCAAACGGCTGGTGTCCTTGCCTGGAGTTCTATAGCCTTGACTAAAACGAATATCGCATACAGCAGCACAAGAAAGTCACTCACCAGCCGCGTGATTCTGCTCAGCTTCCTCTTTTACAGCAGGACTGGGTCCCGGTCGACCGCGGGCAGTCCCAGGCCCAGCGAACGCGAAACACGGTGGCGCGCCGGCCGGGCGGCCGACGCATGGTGTGTCGTTTCGGGAACTAGCGAATGAAGTTTAGTACCGCCGTTCACCGGTGGATGGCGCTAGCTGGTAGTTTCGGCGAAAACTCCGTCTGAGATGTTTGAAGGCTTCCCTTAATTCCTTGTTCAAACATGGACCCCGTCAGCCCCGGCAGAGGTATTTGTCCAGTGTACACCGCACCTGAGGACGGGTCAGCTGAGGGAGGGGAGTCACTATTGTGGCCTGAGGAATGCCGCGCCGGTCGGGGGACGGGGTCGGGAGGAAGGGGAGGGAGGCAGCGCCGTTCTTGCTGTGACGGGCTGGCTTGTCGCCTCAGCCTGGCATACGCTCAGTCGGCGAGGCGCTGCGCATGACCCGGGAGCAGCTGAGAGTCCATATAGACAATTGTCTCGTTTGTAAGCACGAACACTTGGAATGTCGCTGGTGTAGAATTTTAGCATAGGGACGATGTTTTTTGTGCCAAATTTTGTGTAGGTAGGTACATGTAGGGAATTTAGAGAAATTTATTGTGACAAAGTTTCCCAAAAAAAATCGGTCCAATTGTTTAAGATATCGAGGTTTTAGTGACGTCATGATTTGAGTTTTCGACAAAAACGAGACATGTTTAAAAAAAATCATGGGTATAAAATCACAGAATAGACAAACAGACATGCCGTAAACGCCATTGGACTGCCAATACCTATCATGAACAATCAAATTGCCATCTTCGATTTTTGATTACCTATCGTTCTACGGTTTCCAAAATCTTGAATGGAATCTTGGCAATTTCTTGTGACTACTTCACGACATGATGAATGCATTTCATAACCCGCACCCCGCTGGGGGTCCTGGAATTACACGCCCTGCTGGTGGGCGGGGGTGTTTGAACACCCCCTTTTAGCTCGGCTCCTGGGCTATGTAGCGATACGGGGAAAGCGACGTTCGAAAAAGCGTAAGGAATAATGGCGAAATTTATACTTAGGTCACTTTTTCGGTTCGGTCAAACGTCAGGTCACCAGAGGTGTTTTGGACCCATGCTACTGAAAGTCCAATTTCATGTGTTTGATCTGACCTTGACCCGACCTGTGACCTTGAAATTCAACTTTCAGGTGCTCATCGTAAGTATCTCGTCGCGTTCTTTCGTTTGCCTTCTCGTCCGTTTTGCTGCGTCTATTGGTTCTTGAGTCGGGTAGCTCTATTGGTTCCCGAGTTGTGCGCCGCTTTTTGAAGAAAAAATGTTGAAATAATCGACCCAGCCGTTCTCGAGATCTGGTAGCGCCCTCTGCACGTGCGCACGTGCACTGCACGTCGTGCAGTAGCACCTTAAAGGGACCCTCCCACCTTCAAAAAAGTCAATGAATTGGCACGAAAGTGATGTCGCTCGGTTCAGAAAGAGCGAAAACGAATATCTACCAAATTTCATCGAAAAATATTCACCGGTTTTCAAGATATTAGACTTTTACTTTTGTTTACTTTTTGGGATCTCCGCTGTTCCTAGCGACTTTATTTGAAAGTGCGGCATTTGTTGCGCGCAAAGCAGCATATACCACCGCGTGCTACCAAACGTTTTAGTAAAAGATTTAAAAATCGTTAGATCTCCGCTGACGTCACAAATTCTAAGGGGGCATATCAATGCACTAGCCCCTTAGAATCCGAAAACTGCAAGTTTGAAATTCCATATCTCCGAATTAAAGCATTTGTCGATGTTGTGAGTGCCCAAACCGGTATTTGCAGGCCATGGCCACCAATTTGGCTATCTCAACTCAAAACTAATGTTAAGGTGGGAGTGTCCCTTTAACCGCAACACATGGGAATGCATAGCCTGGTGGCTGCCTACCGTATGCCAAGTTTCAGCGAAATCGCCCCAGTAATTACCGAGTTATTGAAATGGGAACCAATTTGGCACCTCTTCTTTTTGTATTTTGCACGTGCAGTTGGGGTAGCTCACATAGATCAAGAGTATCCGACCTTTGGTAGAAGGGATGCAGCTACCCTACAAGAAGTACCGCAAGACAATCGCTCAAGCGGCTGCTGAGATACGAGCCTCTCAAAATCACTACTTTTGCAAAACAACTTGAACACCCTTGACTTTTGACGTGGCACGTGCCACGACGGTCACTGAGATGTATCAAAAGTAGTCAATTACGGGGTAGAAGGGATGGGGCTACCCAGCAAAAAGCACCGCAGGCCAATCGGTCTAGCGGTTGCTGAGATATAAGCCTCTCAAAAGCGTTACAGGCCGGGCCGGGCCGGGCCGCTCATACTGAGATTTTTCCGTCATATTGAAAAGACTCGCTTCGCTCGCTGCGCTCGCTCGCTCGTAACTACTAAGCAAGTGTTCAAACGGATGCCAGGAACATGTAAAACTCGAAAAAGTGAATCAAGGTCCTCAAAGATTAATGACCCTGACCTGACCTTTACGTGACCTTAGCACCCACCGTAATGCATGCCGCATGGGACGAACATCATTTGACATGTTTGGACGTTTACAGCACAAAAAAAAGACTGGAAACGCGCGGATAATGTGATCTGACATACGCTGAATCGCGATTTCGGTCAAACATGGTCTCGAGAAAAAGGCCAGGGATCAAAGGTCATTTGGGTCAAGTTCATGAAAGAAAAAGAGTATGTGTAAAATTGATCAACTCTGGGGTACTGAAAGTTTCGTCGCGATCGTCCGCTTTTTGAGCGAGATTAGGTATTCGTGAAAAACCGAGGGGGCGGGACGCGGGTCCATCCAACTACCACTACACATGCGAGGGTTAAAACACTAAAATAAAGTCATGATATGAACATATTTGCTGTTAAAGAGATTTTTGTAGATTTAGTCCATATAACAGTGTTCGCCACTGGCCGCAAAATCCCAGTCCAGCCCGACCCAGGCCCATGGGTTGACGCCCGGCCCAGCGCGAACCCATGCATAGTAAAATTGTTGAAGCCCAGTCCAGTCTGGCCCGTCCAGCCCGGACCAGCCCGTCAAAAATGAATGGATCATGGACACCAAACAGGTATTACATATGTCACCCATATAGGCGCAAAGAAACAATCTTTTGGGAGCAGGATGCACAATGCACATTGCACATATATGCTTTCATTCGTTTTTTTTAGTCTTGCACAGTAATAAGCTAGTTTTTGTTTTTAGCTCAGTCGCGAACCTCTGAGTCCACTTTACAGTCCTTGTCCCAGCCCATCCACACTCACCACAGCCCATCGATTATTTATATTTGAGGGCCCAGCCCAGCCCGTGACCCAGCCCAGCCCATGACCTATCGGCTGACCCGGCCCGTGGCGAACTCTGCCATATAAGTCCACTCGCCAGAAAGCCCGTCGTGAAAACGGCTATTTTTCGGCAGACTGGCTTCCGCTTCGGGTATAACTTTGAGCCATTCAGTTTGCGATGTCGATTCTACTCCGGAGTCGGAGTTAGTAAGATTTTGGTGACTCTGGGTTCAACTCCGATTCTACATACTGTCCTAGCTCAGACCCATTCTAATCTTGCTCCACCCCATCATTCAGATCGCAAATTCTAAGATCGATGGAGATCCTATATCGATAAAAACACGCATCGATCTAATGCGAAAAGGCTCCAGACCGGTCACTCGCATGGAAGAGATTATACCATGGAGCAGTATGTTTTTGGCGGCGTTTCAAGTTAACAGGCCGGTTACCTTAGTGTTCGTGCAAGTATCTCTAGGGGACGAGAATTGTTGACGACACGTGCGAAACGTCAGAAGTGAAAAGTCTGTGTGAATACCACCGTCACTTATTTTCCTTCTCAGTAGCAGTAACCTTGGCAGTACCTAACAGCGGGAGGTCTGGGAGAGGGTCAAAGCGTCCAACCCTTCCGGCACCCGTGCCTTCGCTATCGCTTTCAGGAACACGCGCGCGGCCGCTATTGTGCGCTCGTCAAACCCAGCCCGCCCTTTGACAGCGGGCGGGTCATCAGCGGTCCGCCCGCGTCCCTTCCTGTGACGACACTACGGTCCTGGAACGCAAGCGAAGGGAGGAGCAGGTGCTGACGGAGGGAGGAGCAGGTGCTCTCTCCTATAATTGGGACATGAGCCCGTTGGAGAGAGGTCCGACTAGATAAAAAAAATTAATGCACTCCTTGCAAGGTTAGATGCGTCACTTCTGCAATGTTGACTTTGCGTGACGACATTTATGACGTCATCAATGTCATATTAGTTTTTCGTCAATAACTCTTGATCAAATTGAGCTAGCGAGTCGGGAAAGCCACCAATGGACTCAGGTAGACCTGCCAAATCGAATGATATGCGACATGACCTCTTTCGACCAACTTCGTGACCTGCGGGTGCTGACCTGACCTTGACCTGAGGTCAACACCCTAAGTTGACCTGACCCGAACAAAAAGTATATCATTCGACGCGCCTGAGCGAGGCAAACACGATGCTGCCAAATTCGCGGCTCTGCGGCCGTTTTTTGCGAAGTTATTCACCAAAAACTGAACCGTGCCTTGGGGCACTTGGCCTGACCTCAGAGGTCACCGGTTGACCGAGGACCTTACAATCGGGTACCAATCTCTGCGTCTCGTAACGGCGCACACGCTCGTTTTTTTTCCGCGACGCGCTAGCTCCACCAGGGGCGAAACGGCGAGGGAGGGGTCTTACCCGCCCCCCCCCCTCGGCCGGCGCATATGTAGAAAATCAATAGGTCCGGCGAGGGTTAACCCTCGCCCGTATAGGGGGGGAGGTCGAACGGACCCTCCTCGTTTTTTCGCGAATAACTCCCGTAAAAAGTGGCCGATCGCGACGAAACTTTCAGTACCCTCGAGTTGATCAATTTTACACCTACCCTGAAAAGTTCATGACCCTGACCCAAACGACCTTTGACCTGTGACCTTCTTTTCGAGACCATGTTTGGCCGGAATCGCGATTCGGCGTATGTCGGCTGACGGCTCGCATTAGCCGCGCGCTTACAGTCTTTTCGTGGTTTCAAGCGTTCAAATATCTGAAATTATGTTGGTCCCATGCATTAGGGTGGGTGTCAAGGTCACCTGAAGGTCCGGTCAGGTCATTGACCTTTGATGACCTCGGTTCACTTTTTCGAGTTTTACGTGTTTTTAGTCCAGTTTTTGGAGCTGAATTCGAATTTAACAACCATATAAACGTTTACGAAGTAGTTTTGGTGCCTTCGTAACATGTTACGAATCTGTCAGAGGCGGTTGACACCCACTACGATTACCCGGCAGGACCCCTACTGGTTGACCTGACCTGACCTGACCTGACCCGATCTGGCCTAAATGCATGAAGACATCATCTGTTATCAAAATTAACATTACATTCGTGATCAGCACTCCGAAAAACCCCATAGTAGCCACACTTTACGACATTCTAACAGGTCCCGATTTTCCCGACTTTTGGGTCATTGACCTGACCTGGAAGGTCAACCAATGACCTAGGACCTTAAAATTGGGTATCGTCGGCTTCCTCTCGTCACGGGCAACACGTTGATTTTTTTTCTGCGAAGCTCTAGCTCGATCAGGGGCGAAACGGCAAGGGGGGTCCAGGACCCCCCCCCCCCCCCCTATACGTTCGCGGCTTGAAAACACCAATACGGGCGAGGGTTATCATCGGCTTCCTCTCGTGACGGGCAACACGCTCGTTTTTTCCGCGAAGCTCTAGCTCTCAGAGGAGTGCAAGATAGAAATATCCTGCACTGTAGACCCATTGGCTAAAACCTCTACTAGAAAGGTTTAGATCTTTCAAAAGTGCTACTTCAACAAAACAGCTTTCGCGTGACACGTGCCAGTTGCCACGACGATCACCTATGTATGTTATATGTAGATGTATTAACCCTCGCCCGCACATGGGGGGGGGGGGTGGCCCAGGTAGTCTTTCTGGTCTACACTCCACATTTTTAGAGCTAGAAGCCTGATTTTTCGTAAAGTTGCTTCTCTATCCTTTCTTGATGTTCACTAAAAATTTCAAGTTTCTGTGTTTTTTGGTTTCGGAGATATGACCTTGTTTTTTAGGTCATGTCATGACCCAAATGACCAATTCTCAACATCTTGCGTTGGCTATGGGCCTTGTGAGCTTTTGACACCTTGATTTCGGCCTTTTTTGCCAGCCTTACCTCCCACCTATCGTGGAACATGTTGTTCGACGATGTACAGAGGTCAAGGTCAGGGTCAAGGTCAACCTAGGTCATCTAAAATAATTGCGTTTTAGGCAGGCTGAATTTACTTTTCGTGAAGTTTTTTGACTGCATTTTTGGTAAAAGCTTCTCAGATCATGATTTCATGTCATATGAACACATAGACAACCGTTGCACACATCAGCATACACACAGACACACACAGACATACAAACACATATCATTGACCCTGACCTAACTTGACCTGAAATGACCTCAGCAGCAAAAACCTGGTCGGGTAGTGTGACAAAGAGGTTCTAGATGGCTTGGCACCAGAAAACGGCATCGTCATCGGTATATGATAAGCAGCGCACTTGATATCCAACGGTGACCCAAAACAGCAACATTTTTTAGTTTGACCTGACCCGGAAGGTCGATGACTGACCTGAGAAGGTAAAACTGGGTATCATTGGATTCATCTCTTCCCAAAAAATCTTTTTGGTCTTTAACGCGAAGCTCTATCTCCAACGGGAACGAAATGGCGCGGGGAGGGTGGCAACCCCCCCCCCCCATGTGCGTTCTAGGATGGGAAAATGGCATGTGCGGGCGAGGGTTAAGAGCAATTAATTACGGGGTAGAAGAAATAGGCTTCCCAACAAAAAGGGCGGCAGGTCGATCAGTCCAACCACTGCAACGGTTACTGAGGCATGAAATATATGCCTCTCAAAAGCGTTACAGGCTGGGCCGGACCGTTATATGTAAATGCTGATATCTTTCCGTTATCTTAACCCTCGCCCGTATAGGGGGGGGGGGGGTCGAACGGAACCCCCCCTCGGTTTTTCGCCAATAACTCGCGTAAAAAGCGGCCGATCGCGACGAAACTTTAAGTACCCTCGCGTTAATCAATTTTACACCTCCCCTTAAATTTTCATGACCCTGACCTTAATGATCTTTGACCTGTGACCTACTTTTCGAGACCATGTTTGGCCGGAATCGCGATTCGGCGTATGTCGGCTCGCATTAGCCGCGCGTTTGCAGTCTTTTCGTGGCTTTAAGCGTTCAAACATGGGATATGATGTTGCTCCCATACAGTAGGGTGGGTGTCAAGGTCACCGGAAGGTCAGGTCAGGTAATTGACCTTTGATGACCTCGGTTCACTTTTTCGAGTTTTACATGTTTCGACGTCAGTTTTTGGAGCTGAATTCGAATTTAGCAACCATATGAACATTTACGAAGTAGTATTGGCACCTTCGTAACATGTTACGAAGCTGTCAGAGGCGGTTGCCACCTACTACGAATACCCTTACTGGTTGACCTGACCTGACCTGACCCGACCTGGCCTAAATGCATGAAGACATCATCTGTGATCAAAACTAACATGATATGCGTGATCAGCACCCCGAAAAACGCCATAGCAGCCGCGCTTTACGACTTTCTAACAGGCCCCGAGTTTCCCGACTTTTGGGTCATTGACCTGACCTGGAAGGTCAACCGATGACCTAGGACCTTAACCCACGCGGGGCTGGGGGGGGGGGGGTAAATTTTACCCCCCCCCCTGTTACCTCCCGAACTAATGGTCCGATTTGAAAAATTCAAACGCCAATCGAAAGATCTCATTACGAGCAACTAAAAACATGTACTTAATCTAAAGTTTGAGGTCAAGGTCAAGGTCAGGTCAAGGGTACAACTTGCAAGTTTCTACAGTATCGGCCTTGCACCGTAGTTGCCGAAGAATGGAGTCATGGACTGAGACTGATTGCCCAAAACGTGTTCTTAGGCTACCAAGACAATATTCCTTGCATACAATGGCATTCAGAGGTCAAGGTCAAGGTCAGGTCAGGTCAGGTCAGGTCACCAAAAACAAAATATAGAAAAGAGCATGTGCGACACATGTTTTATGGGTCATTTTATTCATAGAATTCAATAGGCACACTCAATAGGTGATATGGACCACATCTGGATGAATTTCAGGTCGAGGTCAGGTCAAGGTCAGGTCAAGTGAGGTCAAATTTTGAAGTTGGCTGTTAAGGCCTAAAAAGGTGTCTATCTGATGCAGTTTTTCACGGCGAATCGAATGGTGCTATTGTTTTCCGTACGAGGTCTAGAACTTCCAAAAAATCATTTTTCGAAAAATTTGTTTGTCGTGACGTCATAAAATTTTGAATAACTTTCACATTTTTGAACTGATTCTTTTCAAAATTGGTATATAGGTGCACATATACCACTTCTCTGACATATATTCCGTTTTTTTATACACGCAAAATTTTGGATTTTTTAATTATTTCACCAAAAAGTCAGTTTTTTAACAAAATTGGGCCAAAATCAAAATTTTTCAAAAAAACGAGACAGCCATTTGATAGAAAAAGTAGAATCACGTATAACCTTTTTTTTACGTCATGATTCCTTTAAAAATGAAGATGTTAGCGGCGTTTGAAATTTTCCCGTTTTTGAGGCGAAAATGGCGAACATGACGTCACTAAAACGTCATTTTCTAAAAAAAAAAAAAATTCAAAGGCTTTCGCTCAAATTTTCAGGGAAGGTGTCAAATTGATGTAAGAAAAGGCACTGAAAGTTTGGCGGCGCTGCGCGCCGCCGTTTTTTGACATATTGCAACCTCCCCCCCAGCCCCGCGCGGGTTAAAATTGGGTGTCATCGGCTTCCTCTCGTCACGGGCAACACGCTCGTTTTTTTTTTTTGGCGAAGCTCTAGCTCGATCAGGGGCGAAACGGCAGGGGGGGGTCTGTTCCCCCCTTATACGTTCGCGGCTGGAAAAACACCAATACGGGCGAGGGTTAACCCTCGCCGGCACAGGGGGGTTGATGCACCCCCCCCCTAAGGTTTTTGCGAATAACTCGCGTAAAAAGCGGCCTATCGCGACCAAACTTTTAGTACCCTCGCATTGATCAATTTTACACCTACCCTAAAAATTTAATGACCCTGACCCAAATGACCTTTGACCTGTGCCCTCTTTTCCGAGACCATGTTTGACCGGAATCGCGATTTGGCGTACCTATGTCGGCTCGCTTTAGCCGCGCGTTTGCAAGCTTTTCGTGGTTTCAAACGTTCCAACATGTGAATTGATGTTCCTCCCATGCATTAGGGTGGGTGTCAAGGTCACCTGAAGGTCAGGTCAGGTCATTGACCTTTGGTGACCTCGGTTCAATTTTTGGAGTTTTACATGTTTCTAGGCTAGTTTTTGGAGCTGATTTCGAATTCAGCAACCGTTTGTACATTTACGAAGTAGTTTTGGTGCCTTCGTAACATGTTACGAAGCTGTCAGAGGTGGTTGACACGTATTACGAATACCCGTCACGACCCCTACCGGTTGACCTGACCTGACCTGACCCGACCTGGTTTAAATGCTTAGAAACATCATCTCTGATCAAAACTAATACGATATTCGTGATCAGCACCCCGGAAAACCCCATAGCAGCCACACTTTACGACTTTCTAACAGGTCCCGATTTTTCCGATTTTCGGGTCATTGACCTGACCTGGAAGGTCGCCCGATGACCTAGGACCTTAAAATTGGATATCACCGGCTTCCTCTCGTGACCGGCAACACGCTCGTTTTTTCTGCGAAGCTCTAGCTCGATCAGGGGCAAACGCGAGGGGGGTCGTACCCCCCCCCCCCCTTGTGACGTCGAAGGACGCAAAATGGCCTCTGCCGGCGAGGGTTAAAAAGATGTCGCTTCGCTTGCGCGGTCCGTTCGCTCGTATATTTCTCCTTCGTTTTAACCCTCGCCCGTATTCGTGTTTGCCAGAGTCTAACGTATATGGGGGTGGGGGGGGGGGTGGGGTCCGTTGGACTCTCCTTGCCGTTTGGCCTCTGATGGAGCTAGAGCTTCGCAGAAAAAAAACGAGCGCGTTGCCCGCAACAAAAGTAAGCCGATGATACCCAATTTTATGGTCTTATTTATGTCACTGGTTGACCTTCCAGGTCAGGTCAATGACCCAAAAATCGGGAAAATCGGGACTTGCTGGAAGTTCGTAAAGTGAGGTTGAAAAAGGGATTTTGTGGGGTGCGGAACACGTAGTTCATGTTAGCTTTGATCACATACCTTTGATGTCTTAATGTATTTAGGCCAGGTCGGGTCAGGTCAGGTCAGGTCAACCATTAGGTGATCTGTCGGCCATCCATAGCAGGTGTTGACCACTATTGACAGCTTCGTAGCATACGAGGGCACCAAAACTATGTATTTCATAAATCTCCAAATGGGAATTCGAAATCAGCCCCAGAAACTACCCTAGAAACATGTAAAACTCGAAATAGTGAAGCAGGGTCATCAAAGGTCAATGACTTTGACCTGACCTTCACGGGACCTTGAAACCCACACCAAAAAAGATTGGAAATTGCGCGGATAATGTGAGCCTTAGCCGACATACGCCAATTCGCGATTCCGGTCGAACATGGTCTCGAGAATCAGACCACAGGTCAAAGGTCATTGGGGTCAGGGTCATCGAATTTTAAGAGTATGTGTAAAATTGATTAACTCGAGGGTACTGAAAGTTTCGTCGCGATTGGCCGCTTTTTGCGCGAATTATTCGCGAAAAACCGGGAGGGGGTCCGTTCGACCCCGCTATATGTAAGTTCGAGTGTTAAGTCACTAAAATCTGTCTTTAAAGTAAAAAAAAAAAATTATTCCTCGAGCTGAGAGGCCAAAGTTGTACAGTTGGAGACTGGAGTAGGTACTGCAACACATCATGTAGGTATGTGCTTACATGCATGCATATACATTCTCGAATTAAACATCAATACTACCCACTAAAGGCATATTGCTCTTTGGAACGTCGCTTTCGGTATGGGGATATCATGGGTCTGAGCCAGCTGACACGGGTGATACCCCCTCAGTGGGGTTCTGGCATGGTCTGCGTTGGATCACCCACCACCACAATGGGCGGTTCCTCAAAACCAGCGTTATTGACCGGTGTGAGGCGGCGACGTGAGGCACGCGAGTACGGGACCGTCCCCATGCCGTGGCGGTCCGGGTCAGGGGAGCAGCCCCCTCCCCGCGCGGCGGGCGGTCGCCCATTCATCCGCGACCCCATCCCCATGACTGAGGGGTTGACAGAGGGCAAACATCACGTATTTAAACAGAACTGGGCAAACAGACGGTGTTCTTCGCTAGGGACATCTCGCGGCTGTGATTCACGATACTGCTTCGCCAAACTGCCTTTAGATGGTGGGTCAGTGGGTGTCCGTCTGCTGCTGTGCGCCGAGAATTAGCCCTATAAATTACCATGAATTACAACTTCTAGTGTGACGATACAGTCACATTATCATAAAGGTCGCGTTTAGATGCAAATGAAGAAACGACTGCGTTGAAAAAATATGTCATTTCATCGAACGCTGAAATGCTCGAAGTGCTCGCTAAAAAATGAACTCGCTAACTGAGCCCTAAAGGTCGGCTGCCGTGTTGCACTGCATTTACGACAAAAACGCGGGCTGGGTGTAAGTTGTCGAGAAACAATTTTTGGCCTGAAGTGTTCTCTAAAGTATTATCTAGGGGAGAGTGGGGCAAAGCGGCCACCCGGGGCAAAGCGGCCATCCATCGTTTTAGCCCTCCACAGCTGGCGTCAGTTCCAATTTATGATTTCCAATTATACTTCTCTTTGCGGTCGTTCGAATGAGCCAGACCGGGGTTTCAGGCCCATCGCCATTGTTCTGTGAAACACGGAAAAGCATTTCTTGCCAGGTTACCAATTATGTTTACAATTTTTGAATGTTATTTTATTCCATAACCCTTTGGAATTTTTATAAGCGTTTTTGTCCATGCATTGCGTGGTTATCGTACATGCCTTCTACCAATTTTAATGCTTTTTACCCCACTAATAGCTGAGCTGGAATATTTTTGTCTGGGACGGTATGCGCGGGGCAAAGCGGCCGGGGCAAAGTGGCAGCCCCCAATTGGCCATAAGTTGTTTCCATCTGGATAAAAACATTATTTATATTCAAATGTGTCGTCATGAATTCATCTTGGCCACTTTTCGGTTACATGAGTTACCAAATTATGCAATTAAATGTTTTTCCAAGAAAATTCTTTCTTTGTTTAGCAATAGGTGGGAAGATAACAAAGTAAACATCCATCTTCCCTTAAACCTTGTCACCATCAAATACCCTAGTCGTGCATGAGGCAACTATTCTGTTTCTCATATCGGGACTTGAGAAGTCGCCAGTGGCCGCTTTGCCTCAGGGATGGGGCAAAGTGGCCAATATGCTATAGGTTTGAAGTTTTGTTAATATCTCCCATATGTGAACGCCTTTGGAAATGAAACGCAGTTGGAATAAAAGACAATTTAATAGGGATCACATTGGTATAGAAAGAATCTTTCCAAGTTTAAAAATCAAGCGTCGGCATCGTTAGAAACGTTAGGGTGGCCGCTTTGCCCCACTCTCCCCTACATAGATCCAGGGAACATATTTGCTATCTATGATGGCTTAGGAGATATTGAATCGTAAGTCCTCCGGTGTACCCTGTTTTGCGGCGGCCCACGTGTTAAAAGCTGCTGAACATTTTTACTTTGACCAAAAAACGCGGACACAGTTTTGTCTGTACGAAAATGACTCTTGTCCTGTCGCATTCCACGTGGGCTGAAAATTCAGAAACCAGGGAACATATTTGCTACGACCAGTACTTTTCACGATTCAGACCGAAACGTGAAAAAATAGCCCCAAAACCCTATTACGGGCACCTCTTCGCGGCGCCCGGCCGCGGGTCGCTAGTTCCCGAAACGACACACCATGTCGACGCCCGATTTGAACTGTGGCGCCGGCGCGGCCCGGCGCCAACGGTCGGGCGCCGCCAGCGTAGGCACACAGAGAAAAAGTAGTGCTGTTTAAATGAGCGGAAACGGCGTGGATTTTGCGAATAATTTTTATTTAATGAAAAACCAAGGCCTTGTAGTGATGCTTATCAAGTATAACCAGTCAAAGGTCATCCCATTACCTCTAAGTCTATTATTTAAGTATGTGTTTAAAAACCATTAGAAACCATTAGGGTACCAATTGGGCAGGGTATATTAAATCCAATTGGGAACTAATAGATACCCAGTCCGTATTCAAAACACACTTGAAACCATTAGAGACCATCAAGGTAGAAACACTTTTGAAGCATACTTGTCACACATCTGGAAACAGGGCTGCAAAGTGGTGGATTTATGACTCTAACTCCGACTCTGACTCAAAAATTGACTCCAGCTCCGACTACGGTTCGGACTTTGCTTTTCTTCATCTCATGGAATAAAAGTTATTGCCATATAAGTAGGTATGTTTTTTTGCCTAAAACGACCCTTGAATGTTTTTCAAATGCATTTTTCATTTCGACACCAGTTGAAATAGAATGAGAGACACCATTTCAAAACAGATTTGCTTTTCCATTTGGGAACCATTTCGACACCAATTGGGATGAAATGGGACAACCATTTGGGATGAAATGGTTTTCTTCCATTTGGAGACCAATTGGACACCAATTGTGATCAAATGGGAAAAACCATTTGAGATCAAATGGGAAAAACCATTTGAGATCAAATGGGAAAAACCATTTGAGATCAAATGGGAGTTTCTTTCAAATGGAAACCATTAGATACCAATTGGGGACATACCATTTGGTATCAAATGGAAAACACCATTTCAGACCAATTGGGAAATTACCAATTGGAAACCATTTCGATACCAATTGGGACCAAATGGGACACACCATTTGGAATGAAATGGTTTTATTCCATTTGGAACCAATTGGTATCAAATGGAAAGCACCATTTCAGACCAATTGGGAAGTTACCAATTGGAAACCATCTCGATACCAATTGGGGACATACCATTTGGGATAAAATGGAAAACACCATTTCAGACCAATTGGGAAATTACCAATTGGAAACCATTTCGATACCAATTGGGACCAAATGGGACACACCATTTGGAATGAAATGGTTTTATTCCATTTGGAACCAATTGGGATCAAATGGAAAACACCATTTGAAATCAAATGGGATTTATTTTCCATTAGGAAACCATTTCAAAACCAATTGGGACCAAATGGAAAACACCATTTCAGACCAATTGGGAAATTACCAATTGGAAACCATTTCAAATGGTCATAAAAACCATTAGAACCTATTTCAAACCATTTGACACATTTGAAACCAATTGGTAAATCCTAATGGTTTCAAATGGTATTTTTTACTGGGGAGCCGTGCTCTCTTTGCCGGGTCTGAATACGAGTCTTCGTCGAAGTTGAACTGGACGCTGATCGCTTCTAGTTCTCGCCTCAAAAGTCAAAATGAGACGTGGAAATAGGTAAGGTATAGGTACTGTATACATTGTTGTATTTATACAGGCGAGGTAATGGTCTGTCCGTCGTGACACGCCGGGGATATGTCACGTCAGGGCAGAGCCATGCTCTATGCCTGCTCTGGATTCGGATCTTGAACGACATCGGTGGACACGGGGGGTTGGATTGAGGGGCGCTTGACTTGTATGTGTACTCCCGTTATTATCTCTACTCACGCCCAACTTCGTCATAAATCAGAATGGCCACCGCATCATTCCCGGGCATGTCATCCTTTTTTTTAACTGCAAATGTAAGTTAAACTTAACGTCGATGTCGGGGTCTCCATATTCTGTCCTTGCACCTTGCCAGCTCCTGCTGTTCTTAGTAAACTTCAAATTCTCGCATACAGTTGGCAACAGCATATGTGGGCTGCTAGCCACCGTCATGTCTAAAAGCAATGTAAGTTGTCAACAGCAGTGCAAACAGCTGTGCTGTTGCTCAGAGTTCTCTTCTTGACTAATGAACAAAGCGATATGGTTCGTTGAGTGGCAGCTGCGCCCTGTGTCACGGGCGTTATGCATTGAGTCTTTTCTTAGTTCTGTTTGGCCTATTTTCTGAACCATCGACACAGAACACCGCAGCAGAGGCAACGATGCTGCACTGAAGCTTTCCGCTCCCACAATACTTGGCTAGCGCACCCCTATCATGTGAAAGAAGACCACGCATTCATTCCCTCCCACCACCGGCCGGCCGGCCGCCCGGTAGATGTCGTGGCGCGCGGTGCCGATAAGGCGCCTCCACTCTCGCGCGGCGGGGAATTCTCGCCCTTATTGACACCGGCCGGTCGCCGGGCGTGACATGGTCCTCTTCAAGCCGTTTGGGGAGCATGAAGCAGTTAATATTTTTCGGAAAAAAGGGCATCGTTGGACTCAGAAAAGAATACCTCACCACACGAGCCATGAGCCCGTATACTTTTCCAAAATTCGGTTTTTTTGAACAACCCTACTGCTCGACCAGACGCCCCACTGGTGGGCGAGTGCTCGGTTCCGACTTTCACCGCCAGTCCAACAGCGTTCTGCTGGTTCCCGCCGATCCGGTTACGACACCGCAAGTGCCGTACCGACTCGGGCGTCCCAGGTGGGCGTAACGGTTACCACACCAGTTCGCGACCCCCAGTGTGGCGTCGCGCCACCTCTGCGCGGTGTTAATAACCGGGAGTTTGTGCGGACGCCGTCGGGGGCGCGCCAATCGCGGGTTGGCGCTGTGACGTCAGTCGCGCACCGGCGCCCGGCGAGGGGGAACGTATAACGTATCGCCTGTTACGCGTGCACTGAGCCGAGAACGAGGAATACATCTCGTACCGTTCCGCCCGGTCTGTGCGCGGGGACTGAGACCACGACAGAACACCTTGGCGACGAGTCGAACGGTTCTAAGCGCGGCGGTGCGGTGCGGCGGCCGGCGGGGCGCGTGGTCGGGGCGCGGTAGTGTCGCGGACTCGGACGTGCCAGTGGCGTGTGGCGGAGTGCCGTGGACGGTCTGGGGACGTGCGGGACTCGTGACGGTTCGTGCGGTGCGGGTGGCAGTTTGCCGGAGACCCGTGGCCTGCGGCGGGTTGAACCGTGGTGCGACCGAGACCCGGGTTGTGACGTCACTGACGGACCGACGCCATTTTGGGGCAGCAGCACCCAGCGCCGCGGTGCGGAGCGGCGGGGAACTACACAGCCGCCAGCTGGCCGTCGGCGGGTGCGTCAGCTGACTGCTGCTCAGCGGTTGGACGGTCAAGGTCGGCCGGAACAAAACAATCATGGCGGCGCCCATGCTCCCGGGGGTGGACCGGTTCGTGATGGGCGGTGACTTCGACAGGTGGCTGACGAGTGTGGACCTCTACCTGGATGCTTTGGATGTGACCAGCGAGGCGCGGAAGCGAGCCATGTTGTTGCATCTGATCGGTCCGGATCTGCAACAGGTGTTTGGCACGCTGCCAGAGCCGGTCGGGGTGGAGGGGGCGTATGAGATCAGCAAGGCCAAGCTGAGGGCGTACCTCACCCCTGCCCGCAACACCATCGCGGAAAAACTGGCCTTCAGCACTATCCGGATGGAGGCTGGTGAGAAATTCGAGGCCTACCTGGCACGGCTGCGGGTGGCTGCGAACCGATGCGGCTTCACTGGCCAGAGTGTGGACCAGGAGGTCCGGAACCAATGCCTGGCCGGCACCAAGGGTAAGCTACAGGAGCGGCTGCTGCAGCGGGCTGCTGAGCGGGGCGACCAGCTCACCCTGCAGGATGTGGTGGCTGCTGCTACTGCCATGGAGCGGACGGAGGCTCTCATTGAGCAGATGCGGGGCCCCAGCTCAGCGGCTGAACCGGGACAGCTGGTGGCGGGGGCAGCCGGCCCAGCGGCTGAGCCTGTTCAGCTGGTGGCCGAGCGTCAGCTGACCTGCTACCGCTGTGGCCAGCCGGGCCACAGGAGAGCGGAGTGCCAGCAGCAGCCGAAGCAGCAGCAACAGAGGACACCGACAAAGCGGCAGGGGCGTGGTCCGGTTTGCTACAAGTGCCGACAGCCCGGACACCTCAAGAAAAACTGCAAGAGCAAGGTAGTTCCTGTCCCAGTGCAGGAAGTGTCCCAGTCCGAGACAGAGCTGTGGTGTGTGCAGCAGGGTCAGGGGTCAGAGGCCAGTCACATGGCCCCACTGAAGATGACCCTACAGGTCAACGACACGGACATGGAGTTTGTGGTGGACACGGGAAGCCCAGTGACCATCATAGGATCGGACAGCAGTGTTCCAGGTCTGTGCCTACAGAGATCGGACTTAGTGCTGTCGTCGTTCACTGGACATGCCATCCCTGTCAAGGGTGAGGCAGTGGTGAAGGTTCAGCGTGGCACAAAACAGAAGAACCTGCGTCTGGTGGTGGTCGACTTCCCTAAGCCAGTGAACCTGTTGGGCAGGGAATGGATGGCAGCCCTGGGCCTGACCCCACACGGGGTGCTGCAGCTGAAGAGGGAGCAGCAGCTGGAGGATGTGTTGGCAAGACACCAGGAGGTCTTCAGTGAAGAACTGGGAAGGGTGCCGATCAAGATCAGCTTGAAGCTGAAGGAAGGTGCCAAACCAGTGTACAGGAAGGCAAGAACTGTACCATTTGCCCTGCAGCCGCTGGTCGACAGGGAACTGGACCGCTGGGTGGAGGAAGGAATCGCTGAACGGGTGGAAGCAGGAGTCTACTCCGGGTGGGGCACACCGCTGGTGCCCATCCCGAAGCAGGACGGTGTGCGCTTGTGTGCAGACTACCGCATCACTGTCAACCCGCAGCTGGAGCCTGTCCGGCACCCACTCAGGACTCCAGAGGAGCTGTTTGCCTGCATCAAGGGCAAAAGGTTCGCCAAACTGGACTGTAAATGCGCCTATCAACAGTGTGAGTTGACAGAGGAGTCGAAGGACATGACCACTGTGACAACACAGCGGGGCGCCTACAGGATGAACCGCCTGCCCTACGGCATTGCCACATGTGGAGCTCTGTTCCAGTCGGTCATTGACCAGGTGACTGATGGACTGGAGGGGGTCGTGTGCTACCTGGACGACCTGCTGGTGACTGCAGACTCGGAGGAGCAGCTTGTGGAGCGGCTGGACAAAGTGCTGGAGCGTCTGAAGGCGAACGGGGTGCGTCTGAAGAGAGAGAAGTGCGTGTTTAACGCCGAGAAGGTCACGTACCTGGGATGGGAGGTCTCTGCTACTGAACTGAAGGCACTGGAGGACAAGACCAGGGCAGTGAAGGAGGCACCAGAACCGACCAACGTCGATCAACTGAGATCGTTCATCGGATCGGTCAGCTACTACCAGAGGATGCTGCCGGACCTCGCCACGGTCCTGGCACCTCTGTACGCCCTACTAAAAAAGGGCGTGTCGTGGCGGTGGACGGCGGCCTGCTCAGCGGCTGTGAGCAGGGTGAAGAGGATGCTGTCCTCCCCGCCAGTGCTGATGAGGTACGACGTCTCACTCCCTCTGAAGCTCGTGACGGACGCCAGCGCCACCGGGCTGGGAGCCGCTCTGGTCCACGTGACGCCGGACGGGCTGGAGCGACCCGTGAGCTACGCGTCACGAACACTGACTCCGACGGAGCGGAAATACGCGCAGGTGGAGAAGGAGGCGGCTGGAGTCTCGTTCGGCATCCGCCGATTTCATCAGTTCCTGTTCGGCAGACCGTTCACGCTGGTCGTGGACAACAGAGCGCTGTCTCGGATACTGAGCCCGGACAGAGAGCTGCCATCGCTCGCCGCAGCCCGGATGCAGCGGTACGCTCTCCAGCTGGCGGCCTACCAGTACCGGGTGGAGCTGCGCAGGACGGAGGAGATGAGAGTGGCCGACACTCTCTCCCGACTGCCGGTGCGGAGCCGGGTGGACGAGCAGGCGGCGACGCAGGAGGAGGCCGACTCCAATGGACACAGCGTGCTGTTCATGACAGAGAACGGACCGGCGCTGACAGCCAGGGACGTCGCCGCGGCCACCCGCCGAGACCCAGTACTGGCCAGGGTACTGGCGGCGGTCAGATCGGGCTGGGACGCAGTCGTGGATCCTGACCTCGTCCCGTACAAAACCCGCCAGGAGGAACTGTCAACGGACGCAGACTGCGTGCTGTGGGGCGGCCGGATCGTAATTCCGCGGGCCCTGCGCACGCAGGTGAAGAACGAGCTACACGAGGGACATTTCGGGTGCGCCCGGATGAAACAGCTCGCACGGAGATTTGTCTGGTGGCCCGGTCTGGATGCGGAGTTGGAGGCGGCGGCTCGGGACTGTGCGGCGTGCGCAGCCAAGCGCGCGGAGCCACCTCACGCTATCCGTCACCCATGGGAGCCGGCCGGCGGGCCCTGGGAGCGAGTCCATGTGGACTTCGCCGGACCGCTGCTGGGCTACAGCTACCTGGTGATCGTGGACAGCTATAGCAAGTGGCTGGAGGTGCTGGCTATGAAAAGCACCACGGCGGAGCGGACGGTGGCGGCACTGCGCACGGTGTTCGCTCGACTGGGACTCCCGGTGCAGCTTGTGAGTGACAATGGTCCTCAGTTCGCCTGCGAGGAGTTCGCCGCGTTCATGACGGCGAACGGCATCCGACACACGCGAGTGGCGCCGTACCACCCATCGTCCAATGGGCTGGCGGAGCGGGCCGTTGGTACGCTGAAAAACGGCCTGAAGGCGGCGGCGGAGGCGGGCGTGTCACCTGAGCGGGCGCTAGCCAGATTCCTGATCGCGTACCGTTCAACCCCACACGCTGTGACCGGGCGGACGCCAGCGGAGATGATTTACGGCCGGAATCTCCGCACACGATTTAACCTGCTGGTGCCGTGTGCCGACGCCACTCTGCGCGCGGCCCGGGTGGAACAGCAACTGGCAGCGGGTGGCCGAGCGCGCGAGTTCCGGCTGGGGGCGGCCGTGTGGGCCCGCGCGTACGGCGGCCGACAAAAGTGGACCCGGGGCACGGTGGTGGCACGGCCCGGGCCTGTGTCCTACGAAGTGGACATCGGCGGCGCGGTGTGGTCCCGACATGCGGATCAGCTACTGGCAGCGGACGGCCACCCTGCCGCCCCCGGCAACGACGGCAGCAAGCGCCCTCCCAGCGGCGCCTCACCCGAGGCAGGAGGGGACAGTGGCGGCGGCGGCGGCAGCGGAGTCACCAGGCGGGCCGGACTGGCTCCTCCCCATGAACGTCAGTGGGCGGACGGCGGCCAGACCGCACGCGCGGCCGTCAGCCGTGACGGCGCGAGCTCACCGGTCGGCGACGGAGCAGCGGCCGCCGGGTCGAGCTCACCGGTCGGCGACGGAGCAGCGGCCGCCGGTTCGAGCTCACCGGTCGGCGACGGAGCAGCGGCCGCCGGTTCGAGCTCACCGGTCGGCGACGGAGCAGCGGCCGCCGGTTCGAGCTCACCGGTCGGCGACGGAGCAGCGGCCGCCGGTTCGAGCTCGGCGGCAAGTGTCGGAGCGGCCAGCAGCAGCAGCGCGCACACCGGGGAGGCGTGTGCGGCACGTGACGGCGGCTCGGGCATGCCGACCGGCGCCTCCAGTGTCGAGGGCGGCGGCGCCGGTGAGGTGACAGGCTCCGGCGGCGTAGCCCGAGATGGTGCCGCCAACGAAACCGCTCGCCGCCTCTCCAACAGACAGCGCAAGCCCACGCGCCGTCTGATCGCGGAGGTGTGAGTAGAAATGCGCCCCGAGCTAGGGAATCGCTGTATGGTCAGTTAAATATGTGTGGACGCGAGCTATATTGCGTAGATCCGCGTTGGTTTGCTTTTCATCTTACTACCTGTTTCTCCTTTCTAAGTGGGGAAGTTTGTTCATTAGTAAGGGGGGCCGGGTGTGGCGTCGCGCCACCTCTGCGCGGTGTTAATAACCGGGAGTTTGTGCGGACGCCGTCGGGGGCGCGCCAATCGCGGGTTGGCGCTGTGACGTCAGTCGCGCACCGGCGCCCGGCGAGGGGGAACGTATAACGTATCGCCTGTTACGCGTGCACTGAGCCGAGAACGAGGAATACATCTCGTACCGTTCCGCCCGGTCTGTGCGCGGGGACTGAGACCACGACAGAACACCCCAGGCTCTGTCAGCCGTCGTACGGCTCTCGGACGGACACTCTAATAGATCAGCCACAGATCAATAGATTGTCACAGACCGTCCGTCCAGCCACGCGCTACCCACAGCGCAGTACGACAATTGGTGACCCCGACGTGATCCCCGTTGTTCGACCTTAGCCTCTCGTCATGCCCGCGGACAGCGCACAGTCCGGCGCCGCAGCTCAAGACCCAGCCAGCGTTCCAGCTTCAGCCTCCGAGTCAACTCATCGGCCCATGGCTAGCTTCCGGCTACCACCATACTCTCCGGAAGAGCCCGACCTGTGGCTACTGCAGGTGCAGTGCGCTTTCGACGTCAGCGGGGTCGACTCCGACGAGCTGAGGTTTAAGCTCCTCGTCGCAAACCTCCCCGCCAACATCGCCGTCCAGGTCAAGGACGTCATCCGGTCATCTCGGTCTTTTGACGTGCTGTGTGCGGCGCTCCAAGCCCGCCTGGCACAGTCACGCGCCGACCGACTACAAGCCCTGCTCGGCCGCCAACAGCTCGGCGATCAGAAGCCGACGGCGCTGTTGCGCTCAATGCGCAACGAGCTAGCCGCAGCCGGGGACGCCCCGGTTGATACAGAGCTCTTCCGTACCCTTTTTCAACAACGGCTACCGCAGCCCGTCCGTGCTGCCCTCGCCCTCCTGCCAGCCGACAGCACGCTTGACGCACTGGCAGAAGCGGCCGACCGGTATCTGGAAGCTAGCGGACCGGACCCACGGCTATCAGCGATCGCGGCACAGCCGTACACACAGCCGGCACCGCCCATCGCTGCTGCAGTGACAGCCCCAGCGCCAGCTGCAACCCCTGCGCTGGACACCGTCATCGCCTCCCTGGTCGCTAAGATGGAGCGCCTGGAGGCCAGCAACCGACGACTCGAGGACGCCGTGCGACGCGACCGCAGCCGTTCCCGGCCGCGCCAGGCATCTCGCCAGTCACGCCGCCCGTCACCGGCTCGTCCTTCAACGCCGCCGCACGACAACACGCTGTGTTGGTACCACCAGCGATTCGGCGCCCAAGCGCGCCGATGCAAGTTGCCGTGCTCCTGGATCGCCTCGGAAAACTGAGGCGCCCCGTGCTAATGGCGCAAAGCACGGGCGCCCCTCCTGCCGCGCCACTACTCTTCGTGAGGGACACGGAGACGGACCGGCAATTTCTAGTCGACACCGGGGCGCAGGTCAGCGTGCTGCCTCGCCGCTGCCTGCCCAACGGGTCTACGCTGACCCCTGCTCCTGTCAGCCAGCAGCTCGTCGCGGCAAACGGCTCACCGATCGCGGTGCACGGCACCTGCCTGCTGGACGTCACCTTGAGTCAGCAGCACCGCCTGAAACATCGATTCTTCGTCACTGACGTCACCACACCCATCTTGGGCACCGACTTCCTGGCCGCACATCACCTCGTCGTGGACGTTGCCAACCAGCGTCTCCTGCGGGACGGCACCGTCTGCGCCAGCGCCGAGCGGTCACGGCTGTGCTCCATCGGAGTGCGTCTCGTCCGGGAGCAGGCTGCTGCTCGCTTCGCAGCTGTCCTCGCCCGGTACCCGGATGTGACCTCACCAAAACCTGGACCAACACCGGTGAAGCACAACGTGACGCACCACATCGTCACTAAGGGTCCACCGGTGTACCAGCGGCCGCGACGCCTCCCGCCGGAGCGCCTTCAAATCGCACGTGCTGAGTTCAACAAGATGCTCCAGCAAGGCATCATTCGACCGTCGAGCAGCAGCTGGACAACTCCACTCCACATGGTGCCAAAGAAGAGACCCGGCGAGTGGCGTCCTTGCGGCGACTACAGAGCGCTGAACGCCCGCACCGTACCAGACCGCTACCCGCTGCCGTACCTGCGGGACTTTTCAGCCGACCTACATGGGTGCACCGTCTTCAGCACCATTGACTTGGTGAAGGCTTACCACCAGATCCCGGTGGAACCTGCCGACGTCCCCAAGACAGCCATCACGACACCGTTCGGCCTCTACGAATGCGTTCGGATGCCGTTCGGCCTCAGAAACGCCGGACAGACCTTCCAGCGTTTCATGGATGAGGTCCTCCGCGGCATACCGGGCTGCTTCGTCTACCTGGACGACATTCTGCTGGCCAGCCCGACTGCCGAACACCACCTACAGCTCCTGGACCAAGTGCTTCAGCGCCTCAACACCTACGGCGTCGTCGTCAACAGGCACAAGTGCGTCCTGGGACAGGAGCAGGTGGTGTTCCTCGGCCACTCGGTAGACGCCGACGGCGTCCGCCCACTGCCTGGACGAGTCGAGGCCATCAAAGACTTCCCGGAACCGACCACTCAGTCCCAGCTACGGAGGTTCCTGGGGATGGTAGCCTACTACCACCGCTTCATCCCCCAGGCAGCCGAGCTCCTGCAACCTCTGCACGCCTTAATCACCCACAAGGCAAAACGCTCGAGAGCGCCTGTCACGTGGACAGACTCGGCGCGACAGCGTTTCAAGAACGTCAAGGACGCCCTGGCCACGGCGACACATCTCGCACACCAAGTCCCGGACGCGCCGCTCGCCCTCTTCGTCGACGCCTCGGACTGCGGAGTGGGCGCCGTCCTCCAGCAGCACGTCGCCGGCGAGTGGCAGCCCCTCGCTTTCTTCTCGAAAACGCTCCAGCCTTCGGAGAAGAAATACAGCACGTTCGGGCGTGAGCTACTCGCCATCTACCTGGCCGTCCGGCATTTTAAACACTCCATCGAAGGCCGGTCGGCAATCGTCTTTACAGACCACCGCCCGCTGGTAACGGCCATCGGCTCCTCGTCCGACCGCTACTCGCCACGAGAGGTCCGCCACCTGGACTACATCGGCCAGTTCGTGTCTGACATCCGCCACGTCCCTGGCAAGGACAACGTGGTCGCCGACACGCTGTCACGCACGGTCTCGATGGTGGCCCAGCCGCGACCCCAGCTCGCCGACTTCGCTGCCATCGCCAAGGCCCAGTCCGAAGACGGCTCGCTGGAACACCTCGAGGCCTCAGACACCTCACTGCGCCTGCGCCACATTCCGGTCGGCGATGGACTCCGTCTGCTCTGCGACGAGTCCACCGGATCGCCTCGGCCGGTCCTCCCAGTGGTTCTGCGCCGGCCCTTCGCCAAGGCTCTGCACGACCTGTCGCACCCTGGCGTCGAGGCCACCGTCAAGCTCGTCTCTAAGCGGTTCGTCTGGCCTGGTATGGATCGCGACGTGCGCCGCTGGACCCGAACCTGCCTCGCCTGTCAGCGCTGCAAAATCGGCCGGCACACCAAGTCTGACGTCGGCACCTTCCAGCCACCTCAGCAACGCTTCGACCACGTCCACGTGGACCTCGTCGGCCCGATGCCGCCGTCAAGAGGGCACTCGTACCTCCTGACGTGCGTCGACCGGTTCACTCGGTGGCCAGAAGCCATCCCTCTGCCGGACATCCGCACCACCACGGTCGCCCGCGCCTTCCTCGAGCACTGGATCGCCCGATTCGGCGTTCCGTCCATCATCACGACGGACCGAGGCGCCCAGTTCGAGTCGGCCCTCTGGTCGGAGCTACAGCGATTCCTGGGCTGCCAGCGAACTCGGACGACGTCCTACCACCCGGCCTGCAACGGTATGGTGGAACGCCTGCATCGCCAGCTGAAGGCCAGCCTTCGTGCACACCACGCTACGTCATGGACGGACGTGCTGCCGCTGGTGCTCCTGGGCATCCGCTCCACCATCAAGGCGGACCTGCAGGCGACGTCAGCCGAGCTGGTGTACGGCTCCTCACTGCGGCTTCCCGGCGAGTTCTTCATCAGCAGCCAAGCCTCAGCAGCATCACCGGCCGGCTTCGTACAAGACCTGAAGCGCGCCATGTCTCAGGTGCGGCCGACACTCCCACGTCCGGTCCAGCGCGCCACGTACGTCCCAACGGCACTCCAGACGGCGACACACGTCTTCGTGCGCAGGGACTGTCACCGCTACCCGCTGGACGCTCCATACGACGGACCGTTCCCGGTTACCGAAAGGACCACCAAAACCATCACCATCGACCGTCGACAGAAAAAGGAAGTCATCAGCATCGACCGGTGTAAGGCCGCCTTCCTGGAGACGCCAGACGAATCCGGTCATCGACAGTCTGACCTGCCGACTGTGCAGCCGCACGGTACTCAGTCCAGCGGCCCGCCGGCCGCGCCACCGCTCAGCAATGAGCCCAGCGGCCCGGAGCTTCTGATCTACGGTGACGCACCAAATCGCCCTGCAGCCGTCGCTCGGGCTGACGCTGCACCATTGCAGCCTCGGCCGATACTACGGACGACCCGCTCCGGCCGCGTCATACGACCTCCGGTAAGATATCGCCATGTCACTTTTGTCCGCGACATGTCTGGCGAGGGGGTACTGTAGGGATCATCTATGCGATTTGTCATCTATGCGATTTGTCATCTATGCGATTTGTCATTTCATGTTGTCATTTTTATTTATATTGTCACCGCCTTATTAATTAATCTGTTACCTGTTGTCAATTGCGCGTCAAGTTTGTTTGTTATTTGTAAACCGGCCTGCCGCTGGCCTCAACCTTCCTAGTAACCGCTGTGCCATACGCTATAGAACGTGTCGTGCAAAGGTCACGGCGGCACCCCTGAGGCGGCCGCTGCCCGTACGTTTAGGAGCCCATTGTCGTGACGTCATGACTGTGGACAAAGGTCGCGGTAGGGGCTCTCCCGGCAGCCGGACGGTGACTCATACGTTGAGCTTGTCTCTCGCCGCGCCTGCGGGCATATTGGTAGTACTAGGGACGGCCAGCATATGACCGCGGTTTTCGGCGACATTGTCAATTCGTTTCTCGACTCTGCTGTTCGCTACAAGACAAATACACATAGAAAACGGCTCGGGCATTTGGAGAAGAGCGGCTACTCTGAGGCGAGGGAAGAACACGGAGATTCACACAAACGACCTGACTAGGTTGCACCGGCCACAGTCGACCGAGGTGGGCTTCCGCGCCCTTAAAGACGCCTCTGACTGGCCATTGCGCTGACACCCTGGTCGGACCACGGTCATTGATCGGACCCTGCCACTGGTTCGTGCTCAGGCTGCCTTAGCGGGTAGACCTGCTCGACCAGACGCCCCACTGGTGGGCGAGTGCTCGGTTCCGACTTTCACCGCCAGTCCAACAGCGTTCTGCTGGTTCCCGCCGATCCGGTTACGACACCGCAAGTGCCGTACCGACTCGGGCGTCCCAGGTGGGCGTAACGGTTACCACACCAGTTCGCGACCCCCAGGCTCTGTCAGCCGTCGTACGGCTCTCGGACGGACACTCTAATAGATCAGCCACAGATCAATAGATTGTCACAGACCGTCCGTCCAGCCACGCGCTACCCACAGCGCAGTACGACAATCCTATCATCCTCCCGACTCTGAAATGGTCTCATTCGACCGAAAGGGCCTAACCCAACAGGCAACAAAACAAAACAAACAAAGCGAAGCATAAAACACGGCCCGTTGTCAATGTCTTGTGAGCGATGTTGTAGCGGACTGAGCCGGAGCGGGTTGGCCTGTGCGTTGCTCGACAGGTGGCGCTAGTTGTGGACACAGGGGGCGACGATGTTCGTACTGACCATTGGATGGTGGCGCCACCCTAAGCCAGTGGTGGCGCAGAAAGTCCAGTGCGCCGCCCATCGACGTGGCGTTTTTTGGCTGTGTGGCGACTGCTGTCAATTTAGCAGCACTTTGATTATCCAACTACAGTTTGATATTCAGGGTGCGTCGATTTCGCCCAAACTTGCCCCAGGGACCAAGTCTGACACGCTGAGCACGAATCTGGTGTCAGAAATCCGCTATTCTCAACCGATCACCCAAATTTACCGTTTTTGAGTTCGTCCATCTACAGATTGACAAACTCCAGGGGCCATCGATTTGGCCCAAAAATGGGTCCAGGGGACCAAGTCTGACACGCTGAGCACGAATCTGGTGTCAGAAATCCGCTTTTCTCAACCGATCACCCAAATTTATCGTTTTTGAGTTCGTCCATCTACAGATTGACAAACTCCAGGGGCCATCGATTTGGCCCAAAAATGGGTCTAGGGGACCAAGTGTGACACGCTGAGCACGAATCTGGTGTCAGAAATCCGCTATTCCCAACCGATCGCCCAAATTTACCGTTTTTTTTGAGTTCGTCTATCTACAGATTGACAAACTCCAGGGGCCATCGATTTCGCCCAAAAATGGGTCTAAGGGATCAAGTGTGACACGCTTAGCACGAATCTGGTGTCAGAAATCCGCTATTCTCAACCGATCACCCAAATTTACCGTTTTTGAGTTCGTCCATCTACAGATTGACAAACTCCAGGGGCCATCGATTTGGCCCAAAAATGGGTCTAGGGGACCAAGTCTGACACGCTGAGCACGAATCTGGTGTCAGGAATCCGCTATTCTCAACCGATCACCCAAATTTATCGTTTTTGGGTTCGTCCATCTACAGATTGACAAACTCCAGGGGCCATCGATTTGGCCCAAAAATGGGTCTAGGGGACCAAGTGTGACACGCTGAGCACGAATCTGGTGTCAGAAATCCGCTATTCTCAACCGATCACCCAAATTTACCGTTTTTTTGAGTTCGTCCATCTACAGATTGACAAACTCCAGGGGCCATCGATTTCGCCCAAAAATGGGTCTAAGGGACCAAGTGTGACACGCTGAGCACGAATCTGGTGTCAGAAATCCGCTATTCTCAACCGATCACCCAAATTTACCGTTTTTGAGTTCGTCCATCTACAGATTGACAAACTCCAGGGGCCATCGATTTGGCCCAAAAATGGGTCTAGGGGACCAAGTCTGACACGCTGAGCACGAATCTGGTGTCAGGAATCCGCTATTCTCAACCGATCACCCAAATTTACCGTTTTTGAGTTCGTCCATCTACAGATTGACAAACTCCAGGGGCCATCGATTTCGTCCAAAAATGGGTCTAAGGGACCAAGTGTGACACGCTGAGCACGAATCTGGTGTCAGAAATCCGCTATTCTCAACCGATCACCCAAATTTACCGTTTTTGAGTTCGTCCATCTACAGATTGACAAACTCCAGGGGCCATCGATTTGGCCCAAAAATGGGTCTAGGGGACCAAGTGTGACACTCTGAGCACGAATCTGGTGTCAGAAATCCGCTATTCTCAACCGATCACCAAAATTTACCGTTTTTGAGTTCGTCCATCTACAGATTGACAAACTCCAGGGGCCATCGATTTGGCCCAAAAATGGGTCTAGGGGACCAAGTGTGACACTCTGAGCACGAATCTGGTGTCAGAAATCCGCTATTCTCAACCGATCACCAAAATTAACCGTTTTTGAGTTCGTCCATCTACAGATTGACAAACTCCAGGGGCCATCGATTTGGCCCAAAAATGGGTCTAGGGGACCAAGTCTGACACGCTGAGCACGAATCTGGTGTCAGAAATCCGCTATTCTCAACCGATCACCCAAATTTACCGTTTTTGAGTTCGTCCATCTACAGATTGACAAACTCCAGGGGCCATCGATTTGGCCCAAAAATGGGTCTAGGGGACCAAGTCTGACACGCTGAGCACGAATCTGGTGTCAGAAATCCGCTATTGTCGACCGATCACCCAAATTTATGGCCCCTGGATGGCCCCTGGATCGATGGCCCCTGGCCGGAGTTTGTCATCTGTAGATGGACGAACTCAAAAACGGTAAATTTGGGTGATCGGTTGAGAATAGCGGATTTCTGACACCAGACTCGTGCTCAGCGTGTCACACTTGGTCCCCTAGACCTATTTTTGGGCCAAATCGATGACCCCTGGAGTTTGTCAATCTGTAGATGGACGAACTCAAAAACGGTAAATTTGGGTGATCAGTTGTGAATAGCGGATTTCTGACACCAGATTCGTGCTTAGCGTGTCAGACTTGGTCCCCTAGACCCATTTTTGGGCCAAATCGATGGCCCCTGGAGTTTGTCAATAGCTGTAGATGGACGAACTCCAAAACGGTAAATTTGGGTGATCGGTTGAGAATAGCGGATTTCTGACACCAGATTCGTGCTCAGCGTGTCAGACTTGGTCCCCTAGACCCATTTTTGGGCCAAATCGATGGCCCCTGGAGTTTGTCAATCTGTAGATGGACGAACTCAAAAACGGTAAATTTGGGTGATCGGTTGAGAATAGCGGATTTTTGACACCAGATTCGTGCTCAGCGTGTCACACTTGGTCCCCTAGACCCATTTTTGGGCCAAATCGATGGCCCATGGAGTTTGTCAATCTGTAGATGGACGAACTCAAAAACGGTAAATTTGGGTGATCGGTCGAGAATAGCGGATTTCTGACACCAGATTCGTGCTCAGCGTGTCACACTTGGTCCCCTAGACCCATTTTTGGGCCAAATCGATGGCCCCTGGAGTTTGTCAATCTGTAGATGGACGAACTCAAAAACGGTAAATTTGGGTGATCGGTTGAGAATAGCGGATTTCTGACACCAGATTCGTGCTCAGCGTGTCACACTTCGTCCCCTAGACCCATTTTTGGGCGAAATCGATGGCCCCTGGAGTTTGTAAATCTGTAGATGGACGAACTCAAAAACGGTAATTTTGGGTGATCGGTTGAGAATAGCGGATTTCTGACACCAGATTCGTGCTCAGCGTGTCACACTTAGTCCCCTAGACCCATTTTTGGGCGAAATCGATGGCCCCTGGAGTTTGTCAATCTGTAGATGGACGAACTCAAAAACGGTAACTTTGGGTGATCGGTCGAGAATAGCGGATTTCTGACACCAGATTCGTGCTAAGCGTGTCACACTTGGTCCCCTAGACCCATTTTTGGGCGAAATCGATGGCCCCTGGAGTTTGTCAATCTGTAGATGGACGAACTCAAAAACGGTAAATTTGGGTGATCGGTTGAGAATAGCGGATTTCTGACACCAGATTCGTGCTCAGCGTGTCACACTTGGTCCCCTAGACCCATTTTTGGGCGAAATCGATGGCCCCTGGAGTTTGTCAATCTGTAGATGGACGAACTCAACAACGGTAAATTTGGGTGATCGGTTGAGAATAGCGGATTTCTGACACCAGATTCGTGCTCAACGTGTCAGACTTGGTCCCTGGGGCAAGTTTGGGCGAAATCGACGCAACCTGAATATCAAACTGTAGTTGGATAATCAAAGTGCTGCTAAATTGACAGCAGTTGTGTGGCGCCGGCGTGAGACGCATGGAGTTTGTGCGCCGCCGTTCGCCACAATGTGATTCGGTGGAAAAACTTTGGTATGTTCTTTCATTATTTTATATTATTTGCCGTTTCTATTGCATTGTTAATGTGATATGAGCCTGATATGATATTAGAGATATTTCGGCGATAGGTAGACCCATGTCTATCGGATAGAGAGTGAAAATGCGTTTCTGGCTGATTTCAGAAACCTACATTCTACCTACATTCTACATTCTACGTTCTACGTTACTACACCGCTACTACTTCTATCTACGGCCCGCATTTCTTCGCTATGCCGCTGTCTTATTTGTCCGTTCCTACCACCAATTGTTCACCTAAACAACTTTGCCTTACCATATCGTTTTCGCCGTTGGCACGCTGCCAGATGACCCTTTTGCCACGAAAGCCTGAATATATTATTTATTTGTTTTTATTTGTAGTGTCTCAAAGCCCTAACCGTTTCCCACAACAGTTTCAAAGTTTCCACAGCCTAGTGATATGGTTGTAGGTCTATGCAAAAGTTTGTCGGAATGCCCAAGGACTTTCCGAACATGATGCTGTTGTTATGAGTGTATCTCATTTGAAGATTCTGTCTTGATCGCCCGAAGAGGCTTCTCAGGGTGTAGGTCGTGTAAATGACAGTTTCTTGTGGCGAGAAGTTTTGTACTTGCTGCTGAGAATTGCAATTGTGACTCAGTTCCTGATTGGTGTTGTGCTGTTAAATCCAGAACATGTCTGTAGCACAATTGAAACAGAAGCGAGGCAGATTGTTAGCTGCACTGACCAGGGTCAGGAGGAGGGCTTTCGTCTTGATTGATACCAGAGGTAGTCGGACTCAGCTAGCGTCAATCGTCCATGAGCTTGATCAGGCACTCGAGCAGTTGGAGGAGATGACAGATAGTTTAGTTTCTGTGCTGACATCTCAAGAGGAAGTTGATCAGGCAAGAGTGTATCAAGCAGAAGCAGACAGGCAGCATGAAGAAGCGGTGACCCGGATTGAAGTGCATTTGAAGGAGAGGAAGGATGATCCACCATCAGTTGCATCAAAGCAGGCGTCAGACTCTGCAGCATCAGACAAGACGTCAGCATCCCGGCTGGCAGAGATAGAGGCCAAGGTGAAGCAGCTAGAGCTGGAGCAGCTGCAACAAAGGCTTGAGACGGAGAAGGAAGAGCAACAGATCCAGAGGAAGATGAAGTTACAAGAAGCAAAGGATGCTCATGCAGCCACCGAGCTGCGTGCACAGTTGGCAAGAGCAGCTGAAGATGACCTAGCGTGGGACCGGAGAAATGATTTCTGTGGTGAGACCAAGGTCTGGGAAGCCCAAGGGGCACCTAGTGAAGAAGCTGGTTCGACTCATCTCAGCCGAGCCATCCCACCAGCTGCACGAGCTGTCCAAGGGGCAGCCACTGTTGAAGTAGCCGGTCCGTCTCGTCCCAGCCACACCATCTCACCGGCCGTTGGAGCTGTCCAAGGGGTAGCCACTGTTGAAGTAGCCGGTCCGTCTCGTCCCAGCCACACCATCTCGCCGGCCGTTGGAGCTGTCCAAGGGGTAGCCACTGTTGAAGAAGCCGGTTCGTCACGTCCTAGCCACACCATCTCGCCGGCCGTTGGAGCTGCCCAAGGGGCACTCGGCGCCGACACAGCTGATTTGTTCTATTACAGTCATGTTTCCCCACCGGCTGTTGGAGCTGCCCGAGGGGCACCCACTACTGAACTAGTCGGTCAGTTTCGACCCACAGCCAGTGATGCAGTCGCCCAAGGGGCGCCCTGTGTTCCATCGCTGCTGCACAATAGTCTTCCGCGCTTGACTCTGCCGAAGTTCGGCGGCGAGCCGGCCGAGTGGCCGAAGTGCGCGAGATCCGGGTGCCACGGACACCACCCTTCCTGGGACGACAGCTGCGACGAGGCTGATTCCGTTGGGGAACGCCTGGCCGACTGGATGGAGGACATCGGGTGGAGGCCCCTCAATAGCGGCGCCCCGACCTTCATCAGTTACCGGACCGGGAGTCAGACGGCCCCCGACCTCGCCGCCTGCGGTTTCGAACTAGCTGCCAGGACCCACTGGACGCGGGGCTCCGACCTCGGGAGTGACCACCTCCCTATGGTGGTCGAACTCCGTGGGGCGGATCCCCCGCGAAGGAAGAGGAAAACGCGGTGGGCCCACCACAAAGCCGACTGGGTCGAGTTCGGGAAGTCGTGCGAGGCAGCCCTCTCCGTTCCGGCCCCCCCACAGGCCACGGTTCAACTTCTGGCCACCCGATTCACCGCAGCAGTCCAGGACGCCGCGAAGGAATTCATCCCCCGGGGAGCTAGGAGAGACGCCAAACCGTGGGCACTCCACCCGGATCTCCAGCTGGCGATTCAGGAACGCCGGGCAGCCAGAGACAACGTGAAGTCGGGAGACCCCCAATCGAGAACCCGCTGGATTGAGGCTAAGCGCCGGGCCAACCAGGTGGAGAAGCGAGTTACCAGGGAGCAATTCCGGGACTTCGTTACCACCGAGCTGAACCGACCTACCAGCGTGGGCCGAGTCTCCCGGCTCCTGAAGAAGTGGGAGGGTGCCGTGGACGACGACCACCGAGAGGGCGAGGCGATGCGGATCGGAGACCGGTTACTCGTAACAGCCGAGGAGAAGGCCAATGCGTTCGCCGCCCAGTACGCCCATGTCTCCCGCCAGGTGAGGGCGCCGAAGATCGACCGAGCTGCGCGACGACGACTGTCGGATCTCAAACCGCGTCGCTGCGCCGACTGTGACGGCGACCACACCGGGTGCTGCTCGCCATTCTCCGAGGAGGAGCTGACCAGAGAAATCCAACTTCTCCAACTGAAGAAGTCACCAGGACCAGACGGGATCACCAACGAGATGATCAAGCATCTCGGTCCGGTGGCGCGCAGAGCCCTCCTCCGCGTGATTAACCTCTCGTGGAGAGTCGGGGAGGTCCCCCGGGAGTGGCGCGCGGCCACCGTGATTCCGATCCCCAAGGCCTCCAAGGACAAGCGTCTGCTGACGAGTTACCGCCCGATCGCGCTCACAAGCAGCGTCTCCAAGCTCGCCGAGCGACTGATACTAGCTCGGCTTGCGTTCGTGGCGGAGAGTCGCGGCCTTGTCCCTGACGAACAGGTGGGCTTCAGAGCCAAGCGGTCTGCAGAAGATAGCATTGGCCGGCTCGTCCAGAACGTCCAAGACGGATGGCAGCGGCCCAAGTATGACAGGCGTGCTGAGCGACCGGACGGCAGCACAGCCCAGAAGTACCTCCTCACCGCGTACGACTTCAGCCGAGCGTACGACGTGGTAGACCACAAACTTCTGAAGCTGCGCCTCCTCGAGCTGGGCCTCCCTCTGTGCCTGGTTCGCTGGGTGTGGAGCTGGCTACGAGACCGTCGAGTGCGGGTTGAGGTACAGGGTGCGCTCTCCAAGGAGCGGATCTTCCGCGCGGGCCTCCCTCAGGGAAGCGTCCTGTCCCCCCAGTTGTTTTTGTTATGGGCGGCAGGACTAGCCGAGGCCCTCCGCGCACCTGGCATCTCACCGTACATATACGCTGACGATACTGCTGTGCTCAGCTCCGGCAACACTCTGGAGACGGCGATACAACGCGCCCAGACAGCGGCTGATGCTCTAACCGCCTGGGCACACCGAAACAAGATGTTGGTGGCCGGAGAGAAAACCCAGCTGCTAGTACTGTCGCAGAACGCCAAGGACGCCGTCGGGTGCACCATCAAGGTGTCAGGGAAGACGGTGCGGGCGGGCGACTCACTGGTGCTCCTCGGCATCGAGTTCGACCGCCGACTCCAGTTCGGAGCACACTGCCGCCGTCTGAGAAGACGAGTCCGCCCCCGCGTCGCCCACCTGAGACGCCTAGCCGGCCGCAGCTGGGGGCTGGACGAACAGGCTCTAAGAACAGTCGCCAACGGATATGTTCGGGGGGCTCTGGAGCACGCTGCCGCTGCATGGCTGCCCGCAACCGCGCCATCTCACGCCGAGCTCATTGAGCGCGAGATGAGGGCGGCCGCGCGGATCGTCACCGGATGCCCCCGCTCCACGCCGACACACGCGGTGATGGCGGAGGCGAGGCTGGCCCCCATGGAGGAGCGGAAGAAAGTCCTCGCCGCTCGGCTATTGGGTCGTGCCCTGGCGTTACCGCCGACCGACCCCCTGCGCAGGACAGCTGAGGCCTCGGCGCCCTCGCGGCTGTCTTCTGTGCGGGGGTGGCGAACGCTGGGCCGCCAGATGCTGGCTGAGGTGGAGGTCACCGCACCGATCGAGCCGGTGCTGCCTCCTCGCATCCCGCCGTGGGAGCGCGGAGGAAACGTCACCTTCTGCCTGGACGTGGGGCCACTACGAACCGGTGCGACAGAAGGAGAGAAGATACGGGCTGCCACCCGTCATCTTGCCGCTCTACCACAGAGAGCAACCTGGTTGTGGACAGACGGCTCCGTGGAGGGTGGCGTCAAGGACGGAGGCTCTGGAGCAGTAGTCATCTGGTCGGACGGAGAGGAGGAAGACCTGAAGACACCGGCCGGACGACACTGCTCCAGCTACCGAGCAGAGATGCTCGCCCTGGCGTCCGGGCTTGAGCACCTGCTCGACAATCCACGAGACCGTGACATCCCCATCGTGATCTGCACGGACAGTATGGCCTCCCTGGCTACCCTCCGGGCGGGGCCTACCGCGCAGACGTCACCGCTAGGCGTCAGGATCTGGCGGGCGTTCTCGCGGCTGTCCCGGGAGGGTCACCGCCCGATTCACGCTCAGTGGGTGCCTTCCCACTGCGGGATCGAAGGCAACGAGCGGGCAGACGCCATAGCAAAGGAAGCGGCGGAGCTACCACAGGAGGACATCCCCGTCGACTCCAGGACCATCTGCCGAGCAGTAGCCAGAGCCGCCAGAGAGGCTACTATCAAGAACTGGCCAGCCGGGTGGTTCCGGTCCGTGATGGGCGACCGCCTACCGCCCCGAGTTACCGGCTTGGAGCGGTCCAGCGCGGTGGATGTCCACCAGCTGAGGGCCGGACACTGGTCTGGTGCCCGGTCCTACCTGCACAGAATCGGTCGCTCCCCGTCTCCGATCCCAGGCGGATGCCAGGGGTGCAACAGAGATGACTGCAGAGAGTCCTGGTGCCCCCTGTGCCGGGAGGAGCCGGACAGGCCGGACCATGTCCTCCTCCGCTGCCCCGCCCTGATGGGGACGAGATCAAGGACGTGCTACACCATCCACCCGGAACCGGAGGAGGTCCGGGAGACCGCCGTGGTGGCGGCCCTGGCGGCGGCCGCCAGAGGCGCCCAGAGCCGACAGGCTACACTTCATTAGAAGCGGAGGGAAGAACAACAACAACAACAACAGTGGCCGAAGTGGTGGGCTTCTTTTAAAGTTTTAGTACATGAACAGATCTCACTCTCCCCAACAGAAAAACTGATACACCTGCAAGCATCAGTGGTGGGTACTGCTAAGCTCACCATCAGTGGGATGATGTTTGATGGGGCCCTATATGAAGAGGCGGTGCATGCTCTGCAGGACAGGTTTGGCCGCCAGGAAGATGTTGTACACGCGTACCTGCAAGAGATCTTCTCCTGCCCTGCGCCCTCCCAACTAGATCCTGTTGGACTAGAGCGCCTGCACGCATCAGTCCACTGTGCTGTCATGATATTCAGGAGTCTCGGCTACGATGGGGATCTGAATAGTTTCGAGAACCTCAGACGAGTTGTTCAAAGGCTCCCATCTGAGATGAAACGTCTATGGGGAGAATATGTCTTGAACCTGGGAGAGAGGCCGACACTGGTGCACTTTGACGAATGGCTTCGCAGGCAGGTCAGGGTGGCCCTCAACTACGCTGCCGTGTCTCCACAGCAGAATATGGCGACTGGCAAGAAGCCGGCAGGACAGCCCCAGCGGTGGAAGGGCGACGTGAAGCCGAGGCCCGTCCAAAGAAGTGCTCTGGCCACAGAGATTGATACATCAGGCACGACTTGTGTATGCTGCAAGGAGCAGCATGAGGTGACAACGTGTCCGATCTTCTTGAAGAAATCGGTTGATGAAAGAGCCCACTTCATCGCCAGTGCGAGGTGCTGTTTCTTCTGTCTGAAGGCTGGACATGGCGTTCGGCACTGTCGCTCGGCAAGGCCGTGCGGCATCGACAGCTGCAAGATGAGACATCATCAGGTGCTCCATGGCAGCAAGAGGGTCGACCTCAGGAACACTGGCCAGCGCGTGGTAGCAGCAGCATCAGTGAAGGCGGGCGCGACCACAACCCTGCTGCAGGTCGTACCAGTCACCGTCCTTGCCAGTGGTGGCAAGGAAAAGCAGGTCTGGGCTCTACTAGACCCTGGTTCTCAGACTTCACTGGTGTCCGAAGAGGTAATGACACAGCTGAATCTTCAAGGGGAGCCACAAACCCTCCGCCTGCAAAACGTGGAAGGATGCGGGCGCCTCCAGAACTCCGTGAAGATGAAACTGGAGCTCAAGGCGTCAGGTGGCGACGGATCCAGAATAGTGGTCCCTGAAGTTTTCTCCGTCAGGGACATCAACGTCACGGTTCCAGAGCTCCCTGACAAGAGGATCGAATGGAAGCACCTGCTGGACCTCGACCTTCCAGACTGCTCAGGGAAGAGGGTCGATCTTCTTCTCGGCGCCAACGTCCTTGAAGCGGTGCTTCAGCTGGAAGCGAGGACAGGGAAGGCGGGCCAACCGGTGGCCATCAGAACCGCCTTCGGGTGGACGCTGACGGGCACGGTGAAGGGATTCCTGCCAGAACGAACGCGCCAGGTGATGCTGATCAGGAAGATGGCTCCAGACGATCAACTGTCAGCAGCACTCCGGGAGTGGTGGAGCACGGAATCGTTTGGGAGCAGGTTTGAAGGCCAGGATGCCAAATCTCCCCAAGACGTCAGAGCCGTGAAGATCATGGAAGACACAACCAGGAGACTGGACAATCGCTACGAGACGGGACTCCTGTGGATGAGTGATGATGTGTGCCTACCTGATAACAAGATGATGGCGGCCAACCGGCTGTACTCCCTGGAGAAGACCCTGATGCGACAATCTGAGAAAGCGGAAGCTTATAAGAAGGTTGTCGAGGGGTACGTCGAGCGCGGATTCGCTCGCAAGCTAACCCCAGAAGAAGATCAAGAAGCACACCCCAGGAAGTGGTACCTGCCACATCATGGTGTAACGAACCCCCGGAAGCCCGGGAAGCTCAGAGTAGTGTTTGATGCGGCTGCCAAGTGTGGCAACACTTCTCTGAATGATGTGCTGCTCACGGGACCTGACCTTCTTAAGAACCTGCCCGGCATCCTCCTGAGGTTCAGAGAGGAACCCGTCGCTCTGACCGCTGATATCGAGTGTATGTACCACCAGGTCCAGATAACTCCGCAAGATCAACCAGCACTGAGGTTCCTCTGGAGAGATTTGGATGCAACGAAGCAACCAGAACCATACACCATGCAGGTCGCGATCTTCGGGGCCAGAAGCAGTCCCGCATCAGCAAACTTCGTCCTGCAGCAGACCGCTAAGGACTGCAGCAGTAGCACCCCGGCAGGGAGAGCAGCTAGAGAAGCGGCACTTACAAGCTTCTATATGGATGACTTCATCCACGCTACGAGAACCGAAGAAGAGGCAGCTGAGATGCAAACCGAGGTGACAGAACTTCTCAGAAGAGGGGGGTTCAGGCTGACAAAGTGGATGAGCAGCTCGCGGAAGGTCTTGGAACGGATCGAAGCCGCAGAGCGCGTTCAAGACATCGATGTCGCGGTTCAGAGTGTGCTAGGCTGCGCCTGGAACACCATCAACGACACCTTGGGAGTCAGAGCTGTTGACTCACGTGTACCGTCAACGAAGAGAGGAGTAGTGCAAGGAGTAGCTCGATTATTCGACCCTCTGGGGCTAGTCGCTCCGTTCTCTCTCCAGGCTAAAGTTCTCATTCAACGCCTCTGGGCGGGGAACTACGACTGGGACGATGAGCTCGAGGGGACGGAGCTGCAGAGGTGGTCTCAGTGGCTCTCGGAGTTGCACTATCTGGAGCGGGTAACCGTCCCGCGATGCTTCGGAGGCGTGTCGGCAAGTGACGGCTGTCGGAGAGAGCTTCACATCTTCTGTGATGCTTCTCAGGATGCCTTCGGTGCTGCCGCGTACGTCGCTACGACGATGCCTGATGGTCGCCGCGTCTGCTCCTTGGCTATGGCGAAGACCAGGGTGGCACCCCTCAAGCAGATCTCAATTGTAAGGCTGGAGTTGCAAGCAGCTGTGCTGGGCATCAGAGTAGCAAACGTGCTACGGACGGAGCTGTCGGTCAGGGTGGATAGGGTCCTATTCTGGACCGACAGCACAGTTGTTCTGCAGTATGTGAAAAATGACAGTCGCCGCTTTCACACATTTGTCGCTAATAGGGTGGCAGAAATTCGAGAGTCTTCTTGCCCTGACCAGTGGCGACACGTGCCGTCGAGTCTGAACGCAGCTGACGTTGTTTCCAGGGGAGCTACGTTGTCTGACCTGTCATCAGATTCTCGCTGGAGTGCGGGTCCTGGGTTCCTGCTCCAGGAGGAGAACTGCTGGCCGGAACAGCCATCTCTCACGAGTACGGCTGTACTGAAAAACGACCCAGAAGTGAGGACGGAATCAGTCACGCTCACTGTGAAGCATGACTCTGATACTACAGTGCTTCCCGACGCTTCGAGATTCTCTTCGTGGACGAAGTACAGAAGAACCGTGGCATGGGTACTGAGGTTTGTGAAGAACTGTGCCCCAAAGTCCTGTCAGGAACGAGCAGACCGGAGACGCGCAGGACCTCTGTCAGCAGAGGAACTGAAGCAAGCAGAGACGAAGGTACTGAAAGACTGTCAAGCTAGATGCTTCGCTGAAGAACTGGCAGAGATCCAAGCTGGCAAAGAAGCGAAGACTGAAGGGAAGCTGCGACAAGTGACACCTTTCCTGGATGGTGAGGGTGTGATGAGAGTCGGTGGGCGTATCGACAAAGCGCCCGTGGCCTATTCGACTCGCCACCCGGTGATCCTGCCATCGAGAGACGACGTTACTCGCCTGGTAGTGACGCACTGCCATGTGAAGGTTCTTCACTCAGGACAAGAAAGAACGTTGACAGAAGTCAGGAAGACATATTGGATTCTGAAGGCCCGCTCGACAGTCCGGAGGATCCTACACGAGTGTACCGTGTGCAAAAGACGAAGAGCGATCGCGCAGGTCCCAAGAATGGCAGAGCTGCCGGCCAGCCGGTATGACACGTCCAGAGCCTTCAGCACGGTAGGAGTCGACTACTTCGGGCCAATGTTCGTGAAGAAGTACAGGAGGACCGAGAAGAGATACGGCGTCTTGTTCACCTGCTTCTCGACCCGCGCAGTTCACCTGGAGGTAGCAAACGCTTTAGATACGGACAGTTTCGTCATGGCACTGAGGAGATTCATGGCAAGAAGAGGGAAGCCAGACTCAATGTACTCCGACAATGGGACGAACCTCGTCGGAGGTGAACGTGAGCTCCGTGAGTCTCTACATGAACTCGACCAAACTCGCATTACTGACGAACTGAGTCAGGAGAACATTAAGTGGACTTTCATGCCTCCCAGCGCCAGCCACATGGGCGGCGTATGGGAAAGGCTGGTGGGCAGCGTGAAGCGCGCGCTCAGAGTAACTATCGGATCTCAGTGTGTGACCGATGAAGTACTCCACACTGCTCTGCTCGAGGTGGAGTCAATGATCAATGGACGGCCGCTGACACACGTCAGTCCTGACAGTACGGATGTTGAGCCACTGACGCCAAATCACCTTCTGCTCGGGTGTGCCAGCGCCAACATGTCTCCTGGCATATTTCAAGACAGAGAGATCAGCAGCAAACGACGTTGGCGTCAGTCACAAGTACTGGCAGAACATTTTTGGAAGAGATGGCGAAATGAATATGTACCAACACTAGCCAGTCGGCAGAAGTGGTTGCGCGAGAGAAGAAATCTCAAAGTTGAAGACGTCGTGCTGATGATTGAGGCAGACTCGCCACGCGGGTTCTGGCCCCTGGCCCGAGTTACAAGAGTGTTCCCGGGCTCGGACGGAGTAGTTCGTACCGTGGAACTGATGGCAGCGGGGGGAGGCAAGTACCGGCGCCCGGTCAGCAAAGTGTGCCTCCTGGAGGAGGCTGAATAAGCTCAGAACTGTTCTGTGTCAGAACTGTGTTCAAGGATGGCTGTTATGTTGGTAACGACAGTGTTGTCCTATCACGTATATCCCAAGTATCCTATGTTTTCCTTTTGTTTCTTCCTAACAGATCCCTCCTGATGGCGGCTAGCTGCGGCAGAGGTGCTCGTCGGCTGAGGCGAGCTGGAGTCCTCCGAAGATGCGTCCGGGGACGCTCATCGGCCGCGGCGGGCTGGTGCTCTCCGAGGCTGCGGCGAGCTGGTGCTCTCCGAGGCTGCGGCGAGCTGGTGCTCTCCGAGGCTGCGGCGAGCTGGTGCGCTCGTCGGCTGCGGCGAGCTGGTGCTCTCCGAGGCTGCGGCGAGCTGGTGCGCTCGTCGGCTGCGGCGAGCTGGTGCTCTCCGAGGCCGCGGCGAGCTGGTGTTCTCCGGAGCTGTGGCGGAGACGCTCGCCGGCTGCGGCGAGCTGGTGCTCTCCGAGGCTGCAGCGAGCTGGTGCTCTCCGAGGCTGCGGCGAGCTGGTGCTCTCCGAGGCCGCGGCGAGCTGGTGTTCTCCGGAGCTGTGGCGGAGACGCTCGCCGGCTGCGGCGAGCTGGTGCTCTCCGAGGCTGCAGCGAGCTGGTGCTCTCCGAGGCTGCGGCGAGCTGGTGCTCTCCGAGGCTGCGGCGAGCTGGTGCTCTCCGAGGCTGCGGCGAGCTGGTGCGCTCGTCGGCTGCGGCGAGCTGGTGCTCTCCGAGGCCGCGGCGAGCTGGTGTTCTCTGGAGCTGTGGTGGAGGCGCTCGTCGGCCGCGGCGAGCTGGTGCTCTCCGAGGCCGCGGCGAGCTGGTGTTCTCCGGAGCTGTGGCGGAGACGCTCGTCGGCCGCGGCGAGCTGGTGCTCTCCGAGGCTGCGGCGAGCTGGTGGTTCTCCGGAGCTAGTACTGCGGGAGCTCGCCTGCCGCACGGAGCTGGTGGCAGTGGGCGGCGGAGATGACTGCTGCTCTCCGGAGCTGTGACTTCGGCAGCGAAGCCGATACCATGCGAGGCGTGGTGTCTTCAGGATGAACGCTGTATATGTGTGCGCGCGGCTGTGGCTGTTGAGTGGGCAACGTACCGAAGAGGTTTTGTGTTCAGGCTTCCGTTATCCCCGCTCAACGAGGTGTCATTACGACACCGGGGGGAGGATGTAGCGGACTGAGCCGGAGCGGGTTGGCCTGTGCGTTGCTCGACAGGTGGCGCTAGTTGTGGACACAGGGGGCGACGATGTTCGTACTGACCATTGGATGGTGGCGCCACCCTAAGCCAGTGGTGGCGCAGAAAGTCCAGTGCGCCGCCCATCGACGTGGCGTTTTTTGGCTGTGTGGCGCCGGCGTGAGACGCATGGAGTTTGTGCGCCGCCGTTCGCCACAATGTGATTCGGTGGAAAAACTTTGGTATGTTCTTTCATTATTTTATATTATTTGCCGTTTCTATTGCATTGTTAATGTGATATGAGCCTGATATGATATTAGAGATATTTCGGCGATAGGTAGACCCATGTCTATCGGATAGAGTGAAAATGCGTTTCTGGCTGATTTCAGAAACCTACATTCTACCTACATTCTACATTCTACGTTCTACGTTACTACACCGCTACTACTTCTATCTACGGCCCGCATTTCTTCGCTATGCCGCTGTCTTATTTGTCCGTTCCTACCACCAATTGTTCACCTAAACAACTTTGCCTTACCATATCGTTTTCGCCGTTGGCACGCTGCCAGATGACCCTTTTGCCACGAAAGCCTGAATATATTATTTATTTGTTTTTATTTGTAGTGTCTCAAAGCCCTAACCGTTTCCCACAGATGTGATTAGAACGGGGCACATACAAGGCAATAGGACCCCCGCCCTGCTGACATGCTTTATCGGTCGGGGTCCCAACGTGATTCTCTCCCGCCTGGAGCCCCCGCCCCCCCCTCTCAACATAGACAAGCCTACAATGTATTCACGCATCAATTTACCGTAGCAGCCGACAAAACATGACTGATGGCAAACTTTGTTTAAATGCCACCGTGTGAAAAAAGAGCTTCGCGTCTTGAAGCATGGGGATTTCGAACGGGAGGGGGATAGCTGATCAGCTCGTATAAGTCGTATACCACTCAATCACGGAGAGCCCAATGCTCACGCTAGCTTCACATGGTTCTTCAAAAATCCAGTACCAACCGGACGTTTCTCACAATAAAATACCAGCTTATGAGGCACATGTATTGCATGTATGAACAGTCCGATTCATCACGCCACACCGTATCGTTTGCGACGGAGAGCGGGCGGCAGCATCTGTTCGACTCGAGCGGCGGGTGCCTCCACGGCCAGTAGACGCCGCTCTGCCAGGGAGCCCAGGTACAGCAGGTGCCGGTACCTGGAACAAGGAGCAAGCAACGTTACAAAGGTACGTAGAATAGGCACGCACCAGAAAGAAAGACTCGTTAGACGTAACAAAAACAATGCTCAATAGGTCCCGGTATCTGAAATAAGCGCTATAACGTTAAACGTGTCAAGAGGGCACAAAGACAAGCGAGAAAAGGAAAGGAAACAAGTTCGGGAACAAGAGAACAAGTTCTGAAAGGGAACTGATACTGAAAGCGAACAAGCTCAGCGATTACATAAAACATGCGACAATGAAGATTTAGTGAACCCAAAACAAACTCCTATAAATATAATGCATGGTAGTTTCTTCTATACTTTCCTACCAGAATTTAAGCTCCCGGAGCCCCGGAGGCCAATTGGTGCAACGACCTCCATAAGCAGCGCACTGCTGACCTCAACAGTATCATGATAAGCTGTCGGCTGCTAACGACTCTTTCCACTTCTCGTAATTATTCTAGCGGCATTGGTACGGACCATGGAAACACATTGTAAGCCTCATCAATCCATCACTACCCCTAGGCCACTTCCTACTCTCGGTAAATTATTTCATAGCTTCTCCGCTCCTGTCTGCCTCATATAGACCTTGCTGGCGACATTTAGCCCCACTCGGTCTTTATGAGCTCTTAGCATATGACACACTGAGGCTTGTGTGGCCACATCTGTCAAGCGCCACGAGCATGTGGTGTGTTAGTTGATCGTAAAGCTGTGAGGTTATCGAAGTCTGTCATCGATCGTGCTCCTGAGTTGCGAGCTATGGCCTATGACATGGCCCACTTTGTGTGCAGCTGCAAGAGTGAGAAGCTTATTTAAACTAACTGGGTATAGTGTGTTTGAAGTAATTATTTTGATGCGTTTTTCAGAAAAAAAATACCAGTTTGCCTGTTCAAATTTTCAGACGGTCAACTGCTTAGTGCTTGGTCTGCCGTGGTTACAAACACATAGCCGAAATAGCCGCATATTTTGTTTATGAAAACGTTTCATTTTGTAAAACCAGCATTTAACCCTAAAAATACGTTAACAAAAATAACATTAACAAACGACTACGATACTATTCGTCTCGTCAATTAAACGCCCAAAATAAGTTCGGAAATAGGTCTGTCAACTCTACAATCCCCGCGGCTCATACTTTCACTCACCTATCTGTTATGACGACGCTCTCGGCGGCCGTCACCTCGGCCGGCTCAATAGTTTTCCGGCGTCCCTTGGCCGTTTTGGCCCGTTTGCTGTCGGCTGCCTGCTCGCCGGCGGCCGCGTCCAGCGCGCACACACCGCTGTCATCGTGCAGCAGTACTCTGGAGCCGCACTCAGTCACGGTGACGTGCCGCACGGGCAGCGGCCGCTTCTGCCACGCCTCGGGTACCTGCTCGGCCGCCCAGCGCGACCAACCGGTCAGGTGGCCGGCGGCTGTGTCGAACTCTGCCACCGACCGGTCCGCGTAGGCCGCCAGCACGCGGGTGGCACAGTCGGGCCGGAATGCCAGAGCGGTGGCAGGCGCTGATCGGCGCGGCATGCGAGATACCAGCGCCGGCTTCTCGAGATCCCAGACCAGGACACCGCCGTCTCGGTCGGCCAGAGCGGCGCGCTGCCCGTCAGCGCTCAGCGTCAGCAGGTCCAGCGCGACGCTCTGCTGCTCCTCGTCCTCTTCATCATCCTCATCGGGGTCCTCCCGGCCGTCCGCCCAGCCCAGGTCCTCAGCGCTCAGCTCGTCTAAAGCGGAGGTCAGTCGGAGTCGGACCAGCCGGCCGGCGGCGGTCAGCAGTAGCAACCAGTCGCCGGACGGGGAGAACGCCAGCTGGCGGCACGGCCCGGCGGCCTCCGGGGGGAGGCTGCGGACCCGCTGCAGGCTGGGCCGCGCCGTGCCCGTCTCCAGCCGGTGCAGCCGCAGCCGGGCCGGTGTCGAGTAGGCCAGCCAGCCGGCGTCGGCCGACACGGCGGCGCAGACGGGCGGCTCGCCGCGCCGGCTGCTCAGCTGCAGCAGCGCCACCGGCTGGTCGTCGCTGCCGGCCGCCGGCAGACGCCACAGCCGCAGCTCCGAGTCACCGACCGTCACCAGGCCGGGCAGCCGCGGCGCCGGCAGCACCGTTCCCAGCTGACGGCGGAGATCGGGGGAGTCACATCAACGGATAGGGAACAGAGACCCATTCAGTGAATATTGACACAGTGACTACAGACATGCCATCAAAACCTGGAAGTGAGACACGACATACAGGATGAACATCTTTGGGTACTTATACAGTATACACATCCACAAACAAAAATAAAAAACTTCAATAAAAATTGCCGCTTGCCGAAATCAGTTAATACACATTTTTGCATTTCGATCTGGCGAAGAGGTTAGAACAGCATACCTGCGGCAGCGGAGACGTCCGGACGGTGTCCTTGTTGTTACCCTGAAAGTCGAACACCAGATCGGCATCCACGCCTGAAACACACAACGGCGGCAGTCAGTCGGTCCCTTATATCGACAAATGACACAAATGACGCACCTCTCCTCATCCAGTTGCTTCACGATCCCACCAACCAATCGTCCCTCCTCACCGCCGTACCGATCACAGCTACAATGAGCGTCCAACTACCCTCGGGTAAGCCCGCGTTTCGTTCCCGTAACCGTTCTGATTACCACCTAACATCCACACCGAATTCCATGCCACCCACGGAGTGACTCCGTTCTCACCTGCCGAAATCAGACAGTCTCCGGTGCTGATCATTACGCGCACATCCCGCACGTGCAGCTGTATTCTCAGCGAGCGGACCCAGCCAGCAGTGGCCCGTGCTGACGGTATTCGCTCGAACCGGGCCACGGTGGGGTCGACTCCCGCGGCGAATACCCGCTCCCCGTCGGCAGAGGAGGTGACTGCCAGCACGTCCGCCCGGTGGGAGCCGAGAGAGGTGTGCAGGGCGCCCAGAGGGCCGTTCCAGAACGACACACGGCCTCTGTGACAGAGGGAGGGGAAGGGATCAGCGGGGCCAACAACTGTTGGGGTAAGCTGTGGTGGGCGCACGACGCTGAGATGATTAAGACGAAGTTGATATTTGGGTTTAGCGACAAGAGCAGAACGACATCGTCAGGTAACTTTGAATTAAAATGAAATCGGACTTACTCCACAAGAGTTCGTTGGGTCGGAGCTTTCGAATTGTATTACAATTCTTCGTCAGCGAGAGTCGTATCGGATGTTAAGATCGAATCGAAGGTACAGTGCGGATCGAACAAATGATTCGAAAGCTCCGACCCAACGAACTCTTGTGGAGTAAGTCCGATTTCATTTTAATTCACAATTCATCTCCACATCATGTCTTTAAATGTCAGGTAACTTTGTTGGAAAGTACGCCACAAGCGAATTGTGATTTCAACGAGATACAGAGGGATGTTAGGTAACTGCCGTCGAAAAAGGCCAACATCGTACACATCGCGACCTCTACATAAGTCCGTCCCGAAACTAACAGAACCCCGCCCCCTACCGACGCTCAGCCTCACCTGGAGTCTCCGGTAACGATTGTGAGGTCGGCGAGCAGCGCCACACTCCAGACGAGCGTCTCCTTTCGGCCCACCTGACGGCCGACGGTGATACGCGACACCTGCGCGCCGGTACGCGCTTGGTGCAGGCACACGGCGTTCACCGATCCGGCTGCTAAGTGGGTGCCGTCGGGCGACCAGGCGACGCACAGGATTCGCCGCTCCTTAAACACGGACACACGGGATGTAGTCAGTGGCCACACATGGGATCGGTCATTCTTGAAATATGAAAAAAGCATATTGAGACGGTCAAGGGTTTGACGTACAGGATGCGCCACTCCTGAGGCAAAGCCACGCCGTAATCAGGCAGTTTGACGAACAACGGCAGAATCTCACAAATACCGCTAAAGTGCGTGATCCGAGGCCTAGGAAAACAAAAACAAAGCATCCTTACGCCAACAAACACTTTTCGCGACGCTACTTTGTCCCGTCCAAGGGTCAGAGTGCACGGTGCAATCTGCTGACTCACCTGTTTGGCCATCCGGCGCTCAAACACGAGTCCCTCGTCGGTGACAGCGTGCACGATCACCTGACCGTCCTCTGTACCGGCGGCCAGGCGGCAGCCGGCCGGGTCCGCCGCCAGACACCAGGCGGCCGTGCCCGACACCGACGTACTGGCCGTGGCCTCCAGGCCGTGGCCGCCGTGCTCCAGCACGTGCCCGTGCAGTCCGGTCGAAAAGAGCCGGCCGGCGGCCCACGCTAGCGCCTCAACGCTGGCGCCGCCGGCCGGCGGCAGACGCGCCTGGCACACGGGAGCGCCGCGCCGGGCCAGCACACAACCAACGTCCCACAGCTCCACGGCATTGTCTGACCTGTTCAAACAATATTCAGTGTACTCAGTGAGCAGGACCACGTCTCACAGCTCATGGCATTGCCCAGCCAGACCAAACAAAGTTCAGACTAATCATCAGCCATTACAGTAAAATAGACTTTCCACAAACCTTACTGTAAAGATGTAACGATTGGCACTGTGATTTGCTCTGTCTAATGCGCAGCATCTCTCGGCTTACAGGGTTGTGTTGGCCTCAAGCTTGGCAGTCTGACTGAATAAAGACTAAGACAGAAGGAAGCACTCCAGGCTTTTTACACTGGCGACAAGGATGAGATCGCCGGTCGCCGGTGATACGAGTGATACTGCGTCATTTTTTTGTTCGTTGATCGCGCTCGTGAGTGATACGGGCGATACTGCGTCATCGTGTTGATCGCCGGTTCGCGAGTGAGCGACCAAGTCAATTATCATTTTGCTAAGCACTACCGTATGTTATGTTGCACTGCGCTGCTGGGCCCCTCTTCCCGCTTTTGGGCGCAAGGGAGAGATGTAAAGATGTAACGATTGGCACTGTGATTTGCTCTGTCTAATGCGCAGCATCTCTCGGCTTACAGGGTTGTGTTGGCCTCAAGATTGGCAGTCTGACTGAATAAAGACTAAGACAGAAGGAAGCACTCCAGGCTTTTTACACTTACTCTTATTAAAAACTTCAGAGCTACACATAGGAAGAGTTAGTTTACAAGGATCATCAATCAGCTTCTTATTTGCAGCAGCTTCAATGTTTTACATTTAATGATTCTTTATCACCTTCCCGGGCAAAAAAGATCCATAGTGACGCATGAAAAAGACATGCTCAGCTAGACACTAGAGCCAAAGATGCTCAAATTTTATCAGCTTAACATCCATGCTGCAAAAATAAAACATAGGTAATTGCAGATTAGGTGATGAAACAAGCCAGGCAGCTTGCTTACCTTGAAACAGCTAGCTTGTTCGCTTCTGCATTAAGCGCTGCACAGTGAATTGCTTTGGCTTCAGGAATGAAAAACCTCACAGTGTGAGTCTCAAAAGCCGTCATCTTGCTCGCAATGTTCAAGTCAGAAGTGACTCTGCATTGAAGTAATCTGAAAAAGAACATGAGCCAAACCATATAAAAATCAAAACCATCAAACACTGAACAAATGAACTATGGATTTTGAGACCCATTTATGAAAAAAATGATTTCATATCTAAACTAGCACAGCAATAAACTCATTTATACACAACCCACAATTCAAATTAAATCTGCCTCAGCCTACATGGATTCACTACCTATTGTTTAACAAGCATTAAGTGTGTGCAAATGTTAAGGAGAGAGCAAACTGTAAAAATAACTAACCAATTTCATCGATTTTATTCAATAACACCTACCTACCATAGTGTATATCATATAGTATACATCCACAGTGTTGCCACAGTGTTATAAATCTCACGTGGTCGCAGAGTGCAACGATACAAAGTCTTGTATTCTTAATCCTGTCGTCAGGCAATTCTTAGCGAATCAGCAATGGTTATGGCAAAAGACAAATGCTCATTGGCCAATGCATCTGATGACGTTTTGAAAAATAATTCGCTTATATGACCAAAGTTATGCTGCTTATGTATGTACCATTTTACAAAAATTGTTGTTTTTAGCATCTTATCAATAGTCAATCAGGGTGTACTTCAAATGATTCGAAAATAACGTAAATTGCTATCAAGAAGGTAAGTAGGTCATGATTTTGCGGTACCAATATTCTCGATTGAATACGACTGTTTAAGTTAAAACTCAACGTGGCAGAAAATGACGTCAAATATGATAACGATTCTTATTTTATGGAACAATAGGTGGAAAATTGCATTATCCTCCTCGGTATCATCATTTTATTTACAAAACGGCTTGATCTCATAAGTTTGGCAAGATAAAAGGCAAGGTGCAAGATGTTTTTATACATTGAATAAATATTTCAAGATATTTGTGGTAAATGTCCTATCAGCGCATTATATGTCTAAAGTAAATGTTTCTAGCATATGCAATTTGCAATTTATTCAAGGCCAAAAAGCTGTAGGAGCTGTGGGGTTTTGTTGTGCGGGATTTCCAGATGTTTTGGTAAGAGTAGATTGAAGCTGTAACATTATTTGTTTTTGTGTGATAATTTATAAACTTTAAGTATATTTTAATATTATTTGAAGCAAATGAAGGTAGGTACTTACTAAACTGATAAATGAATTTTTGGTTCAGTTCAGATTGAGTCTGAGACCTGAGTAGCCTGAGCCTGGGTTTACTTACCTTGTTTACTCACCTTGTGGGCTTCCTCCCACAAATGTGATACTCAATTCAACTAACTCCGCAATTGATGTCTCAGACGACGAAGATACTACATACATCCTCCAGCCAATTCAGCTCAAGGACACCTCGGCTGTGGTTATGGAACATGATTGGACTGGACAACGTAGAATCTTTGTTGTTTGAGAGACATTGAATGCGGAGTAAAGCTTGATTAAACCACTATGAAAATGCTGGAAACCAAGGCCCTGGAAACAAATTGAAATCTATCCACTCCACAGACCTTCCAGGGCTGACGAGTTTGTCAAAAAGTAATGTCAATTGTTCTGTCTGGAGCCAGATTGCAGTCAGAGCTGTGTTTCCGAAGCTGGAGTCTGAGTCAGAGACACCAAAAAATTCATTGACCCATCAGTCTAGACAGTGATGATCAACAAATTACCTTCACTTATGTTTGTAGAAATTGTAGAGCCCTCTTTCAGCCCTTTCCTTATACTTCCTGCCTTTTAATTGAAGATGTTTTTATCAGAAGACTTTCTTTTCAGCTTGTGATGTCCTAGTCTACCAGAAACAGCAGGATGTGGTGGGGTGGCAGCGAGGGTGCCGAGGCTGCCACCGAGGCAGTCGAGGCAAACCCAGAAATGGAGGATATGAAAGAGCAGTTTGAGATGCAACAGAACCTTATCAAACAGCTGAAAGACATGGTGAAAACTCACCAGACACAGCTTCAGGAGAAAGAACAGCAAGTCCAGGTATGTGTTGACAACTCAACTAGCCAGGCAGTGACATGTCAGGCTGCATAGCATGGTGTTTTTATGTCCAAAATGTGCTCATCTGGTTGGGAATGCATGCCTGACATTTGGGGATATGAACCTAAGGAAGCATATTGAAAGTATTTTGCAATTCAACTGCAGTGTCAACTATGGATCTCACAGAATATATCACTGCATTCAACTCTGTTCTGTTTTAGAATTGCTGTAGATGATAGAGCAGACCTCTTGTTTTGGGCCAATAACATCACAGAAGCAATACCTAGAATGAAGACATATTACAATCAATGATGTCCTTGTATTGCTGATGCCCATTGAGTGTACTCCAAGGCAGTCCATGCTAGTGCATGCAGGTTGCCTCCCGACAACGCATGCCAAACTGTACCACCACGTTTGTATTTTTGACCGACCCTCTCTCTGATGTCTGCACAGCGGCTGAGTGTGGCTGGGACCGAGCAGAGCTCCCAGCTGGCTTCGCTCAGTGAACAGGTGGCGGCCCTGGAGGAGGACGGGGCTGGCCCCGGCGGTCCCGCGCCGCCGGCCGGCTCACAGCCGCGCCGACAGAGGCTGCTCGAGATCAAACGGCAGCTGGAGGAGCAAAGGTCAGTGGACGGGTCCGTACAGCTGGAGGAGCAAAGGTCAGTGGACAGGTCCGTCAATGGACGGGACGAACGATGGTCGGTTCTCGCGGTCGAGGAACGGTTTAAAGTATGCCTATCCAACTGCGTTTGTATCGTTATACGACGATCAATTTGCTGTTGTCAGCAGCGAGTGCTGAAATCGCCCTGAAGTCGTAAACGTCTCCGCAGAATTGTTTGAGGAATAGTGATTGACATTATCGTCACCTAAGTTTTCGCGTAGCGCTAGTCCGTCGTTTTTTCGACAGAAGAGTTACAATATCCAGTAACATCCCCTCGACGCGACTGTTATTAACTACCCCGAAGACTCGGCGTGACACGATGCTCGCATCTCCAGGCGGGCGCAGGAGGAGCGTGCTCGTGAGCCGCGAGCCGACATCACCGCCATGGTGCGTCGGCTCCAGGAGCGTATCGAGGACCCCGACTACCGGTATGACTCGTGTGACTCGGCCGAGTCTGGGTCCGACGGCGAGATGGAGCTGGGCACCTCGCCTCGGAAGGTAGGTAGTCGGACAGGGTGAGCTCTCACATATTAGGTATCCCAGTGTGGGTTGGAACTATGGATAAACCCTGCCTCCGTATCGCTGATTCCATGGCAGTCTTTTTGGAATGGCAGAAATTTTGGTGAACTGTGAAAGAATCTGTTTACTTTCTATGTCCATTGTTGCAGTGCCTGTTTGTACGTACGTGTTATCCATTTTGCTGCCAGAACCGTTGACGTTCGGTCACGACTCTGTGTCTTGTGTTTTCCTCCAACAGTCTATGACGCTGAGTGACTCTATCAGAGAGAAACCTCCCGAGGAGCTCTACGGAATCATCCTGTCAAAGGACAATCACATTTACGAGCTGTCCGACAAAGTGTCACAGCTGGAAGCCACCGTTGTGGACCTGAAGGTGAGATGTCGGTTTTGGCTGTTATGACTATATCTATCTTTTTTTTTTGCGTAGATGGGGACGACGTCATATTTTGACAGAACGAAATTTTACAGCACTTGATAATAAGAGTCAGCTTTTACTTCTGACAGTGTCGTATTAGTTCAAGGTTGAAAAAAGAGCATCGCACGCCGTCGCCGCCGCATCATAGCATCATACGTTGTTGTGTATCGTGCGGGAGCCGTTACGGAAGGAAACTACGATTATAAGATAAAGTGTGATCTCGCTCTTATGCAGGAGACGTAATAAAAGAGTTTTGTGACCTCTCCTTGTGCAGGATACTCTGTGAGAGGAGTATAATCTCGGCGGTACAGGAGTCTGGTCTTGGGCCGCTGTACATGAGTGTGACATAGGAAATTCTCCCCGCAGGATACCCTGCAGGAGAAGGAGTCTGTGATCTCTGCGCGCACGGCGGCCGTGAACCTGGTGACGCGCGCGCTGACGGAGCGCGGCCAGGAGACGATGGACACGCTGGACGAGACGCGGCAGCAGATGCGAGACATGCAGGAGGCGTTCGCCGTGCACGAGGCCGACTGGAAGGTCCGCGAGGAGAAGCTCAGCCGGCAGTTGCAGACCGCCACCGACGCGTGAGTTGTCTCGGACACTCGATACTACGCGTAGATACTGTAGATACCTACCTGATGCTTCTCACGCACTCCTGTTAAGTATACATTAGCTGATATACGATTAGCTTGGGTGAATAATTTAGGCCGAATCATGAAGGACTCGATGTTGATTGGTGGCCAGCGATGTTGAAGGGCGCGTATACCACCGAGAGACACAGTATTCTTGCACTCAACGCCATAAGCACTTCACGCCCTATCGCGGGGACAGTATCTGCTTCATGGCTCGTGTGCCTTAATATCTGACTCGACAGCAGCAAAGCAGACCCCGTTTATAATAAGGTTGTGTCTTTGGGTTCCAGTCTGGAAACGGCAGAGGAAAACTACAAGAAGATCGAAGCTGCCAAGTTTGATTTGGTTATTGCAAACGCCAATCTGCAGGAGAAAGTTGTAAAACTACAGGCGTCTGCGAAAATCGAGGTAGGTAAAAGTGTCCACAATCTACTCCGTCTACGGTAGTGTGTTTCGTTTCCGAATTTGTCTGTTTGTTATTCTTCACTCTTCAGAATTGTTTATTTTGCTGTTCTGATATGTTAGCTGGGCTACCAGATTGCTGAGCTATGACTTTTTTCTTAGGCAATGACATCTCAGCTCTCTGGTACGCTCATGATGTTTAGTATTTCTTAAAACAGTCAGTAACAGTTTTTTTTTTGCGAAACAATATGGTGTTATCGGTGCAATTTTTAGTTTGGCTGTGCTATGGGTAATAATTCATCTTCTACCTTCGCACCAGCTTGTGTAGAATGGCGGTCTTATGGTCGTATGGCTTCGACTGATCACAACCTAACCTCCGTATCTGTGCCGGCAGTCTGGCCGCGCGGCGTCTCTGGACTCTGAGCTCGCCGCCGTGAAGCGGGAGCTCGCCGAATCACAGAAGATGGTGTTCCGAGTGAAGTCGCAGAAGCGCCAGCGACTGGGCCAGCTGGAGGGCGAGACGGTGCAGCTGTCGGAGCGCTGCGCCCAGCTGGAGGCCGAGCTGGCGGAGAGGGCCGACACGACGGCACTGGAGGAGGAGCGAGACCGACTTCAGCAGGGTGGGTGGACGGATGGACGGGTGGTCCGGGGAGGTTCGATACACAGTATTGGAATTCTATCCTGGAAATAATGGTATCCGTTGTTTTATCATATCCGTTGGATAAGTCACAGGACATAGTTTTATGCATGTCATCGTTGGAAGCATTCGTTCAGTAAAGGTCAAATCAATACTAGCTTTGATTGCATTATTTTCCTTTGCATCAGATTACTGTTGAACTGACTGTCCTAGATACACTACCGGCTGTCTGGTACGGTACACCCATTTACGCCGTTCCTGTTATCCCAACAGAGTCCTCTGAGCGGCTGGCCGAGCTGACCGCCGTCACTAAGAAGCTGTGTGACCTGGAGCGGGCTCAGGCGGAGGCGGAGGGCCAGCGGGCGGAGCTGGAGGCCGCTGCCGAGCAGCTGAGGGAGCAGCTCCGCACCAAAGATGCTCAGCTGACGGAGCTCGAGCAAAAGGTCAGGGTGATAGGCGATCAATGTGTCATACGGCTTCCTGCTCGGTCCGCAGCTGGTAATTTGTTAGTCACGCATTTCTCTGGGGTTATACCTTTACGCACTCTCCTCCCTCCATGTAGAACAGATAGTGGTGCCAAAGCTCACAAGGTCGCCTGGACAAGTTCGTTGTTCAATTCGCGACGGGATTTAGCGGAAAGCTTATTATTTTTAGTTGCGTGCATTGACTTCATCATCTAATATTGTTCATCCACAATGTCGCTATGTTCTCTTATATCCCGTTGGGTCATAACAAACTGAGGATGCACTGTCTGTATTTAATTTTTATCTGTTATGACGGTTATACCCGGTACGTCTTTCCAGGTGGAGGAGTTCACGTCCTCATCTGGCGAGTCGGACGCTCTGCTCTCCAAGCTGACGGCCGAGAAGGAGAACTTGGAGCAGCAGACTGCCGACCTGACCGCCGCCCTTCAGGAGACGCGGAACGCCCTGGAGGAAACGCAGCGGGAGCTGGACTCGAGCTGTACCGGCAGGACCGAGCTGGACAGGGAACGCGACGAGCTTAGGGCGAAACTGACCGAGGGCGAGGAGAGGCTAGCTAACACGCAGTCGCGACTAACCGAGACAAATGCCAAGCTTGAGGAGACCGAGGCGAAACTCTCGGAGAGTGAGGCTAAGCTGACGGAGCTTGAGACCAAGCTGTCTGAGACTGAAACCAGGCTATCAGAGACTGAGACTCGGCTGTCGGAAGCCCTCTCCGAGACAGACGTTCACCGTTCGTCCAGAGAGGCAGCAGAGACTGAGCTGGACGCCATCAGAATTCGCCTTGAGGAGAGCTCCTCCGAACTGGCCGCCATGAAGACTCAGCTGGCCGCTGCTAAGGCGGGACCGGCGCCGATGACGACGGGTGCTTGGTTTGCGGATACCGTCCCTCCGGCGGCCGACAGCCAGTTCGATCTCACGTCACAGGTGGTGAGCCAAACGCAGCAGAATACTGCCGATGTGGCCAGTCAGGCGGACAAAGATACATCGGATGTGGCGAGCCAAGCAGAGAAGGATACTTCGGAGGCGGGTAGCCAGGCAGCCATGACGAGCTCTGAGGTCGACGGCGAGCTTCCTGTCGGAGCTGAGACCTCCGAGGGTGTTTCGCCGTCAGCGGCCGTGGACGCGGGCTCAGCAGAGCCCTCGGACGGCTGGGACTCGTGGCCCGCCGAGGAGCCCGCTGGTGACGAGAGCAGCGTCTCGGCGCTACAGTCGCGACTGGAGGTACTCGCTACTGACCTGGAGACGGCTCGGCGCCGACTGCGGGAGAGCCACGCCGAGTGCGCGGCCATGCAGGAGGAGACGAACCGCCTGCAGCAGGCCGAGCGGGAGCTGGAGGAGCAGCGGCACCAGCTGCAGGAGCAGGTGGAGCAGCTGCAGACCCAGCTGTCCGGCGCCGAGCAGCAGGTGGCTGAGCTGCAGTCCGGCAACAAACTGCTACTGGAGAAACTGGAGACGGAGAAGGGTCAGCACGAGCAGGAGCACACCCCGGAGACCATCGAGGTCGCCGGCGAACAGTCGCAGGAAACCCTGAAGAAGATGGTGAAGAAGCTGAAGACTAAGCTCAAACAGGAGCTGAAGGCGAAGGCGGCGCTGGAGGAAAAGATTGGTGTGCTGAAGTCGCGTGTGACCGAGTTGCAGGCAAGTGTTGGTGAGATGGAGCGGGCGTCGGCCTCGGTGGAGGAGGAAGGTCGAACAGACACTGGAGCGGCTTTGGCTGAACTGCAGGCTCAGTATGACCTGGAAATTTCAGCGAGGCAGGCGGCCGAGCAGCATCTGACGGAGGCGCGGGAGGCTCTGGACGCACTGCGGGCTCGCCAGGACGCCCCGTTAGAGCCACCGGCAGTCGTGGAGGAGGCGAAGGTGGAATCTGCGGAACCAGCGAGCGAGACTCCGCCACCGGCCGCTGCCGCTGGTCCGGATCAGCAGAAGCTGAAACTGATGAAGGCCAAGCTGCGGAAGGAGCTTCAGGCCAAGGCTGAGCTACAGAAGCAGCTGTCTGAGCGTGAGGCGACGTTGGAGGAGGTGCGCGGTGCTCTGACAGCGCGGGAGGCCTCCCTGGCCGAGGTGCGCGCTCTGTTGGTCGACAGAGAGGCGGTCCTGGAAAGGAACGACGCCGAGCGGGCCGAGCGGGAGGCAGCTCTGGAGCGGATCACTTCCGAGCTGGAGGAGGCTCGCTCCGAGCTGGCGAAACATGTCGCCAGTGAGGCGAGCTTGGAGAGTGGGCTACAGGCACAGATCAGCGCGGCGGAGACTGAGCTGGCCGCCGCCGTTCACTCTCTCCTGGAGCAGAGCCGGCTGCTGTTGGGGACGCTGGCGGCCGACAGTCCGGTGGTGATTGGCTGGGAGACCCTGCAGTCGGCAGTGGCCGGCGCCGCGCCGCTGCGGGTCCGCTGCACGCAGCTCACCGAGGCAGTACAACTGCTGGCGCGGGCCGCCGCCGAACCCCGCGATCCGTTCGAGACGCTACCGCCGCTGCGTGACCGCAGCTCGTCACAGAGCTCTCTGATGAGCGAGCGGTCTGAGTCTGCCCGCAGTGAGCCGCCGGGCGCGGACGGCGAGCGGGAGGCGCTGCTGCTCAAACAGCAGACCCGGCTGAAACAGCTGGCGACGGCCGTGCGCCGACGTACCGCCATGCGAGACGAGGCGCTGGCCAAGGTTAAGGAACTGGAGCAGGAGGCTCAGCAGATGAAGGCGCGTCTGGAGCAGCTGGAGAATGCCGACAACTCCGCTACTGTGGTGCACGAGGGTAGTGACGAATTGCGGGAGAAGTGGGAGCTCGAGCTGTCAGAAAAGGATGCCAAAATCGCCGCCCTGGAGGAAGTCATTGATAAGCAGAAGGGCGAAGTGGAAAGTGTCACAGCCAATGTTTCCATACTAACGGATGAGCTCAAGGGTAAAGATGAGAAAATATCAAGCCTAGAGGCGCTCATCAGTGAACAGACGAATACGGATAAGACGGAAATCGAGAGTCTGTCTGCCTCAATAAATGAGCTGAAGGAAGCCTTAGAGGCTGTCACCAATGAGAACAACGACAGAGGCGAGCGCATCACCAGTTTGGAAGAAATTCAGGCAGGCCAAGAGGACAAGATCCGATACCTGTTGGATGAGCTCACCTCCAAAGAGGAGGCTCTCGCCGCTGCCACCGAGCGGTGTGCGGGACTGGAGGTGCGCACCACGGCGCTCTCTGCCGAGTTGCGGTGCGTGCGCTGTGAGGCAGAAGCCGAGCGGGCGCAGTCAGTCGACTCTGGCCTGCTGTCTGCGCTCACTGAGCCTCTGCAGCGGACCGGGCCTGCTCGTGGTGCCGACACCGCTCTGGTGGCTGACGTACGCACCCTGATGCAGCAGCTGCGGGCGCTACCAGCCGCCGAGGCCAGTAATCTGTTCCGCGTGCCTCACGGTATGGATGTGGTCAGCCTGCCGTCCAGCGGCTCCGAGGGCCACCATCGCGACTCGTCGGAGGAGAACTGGTCGATGGTGGACGAGCGGCCCGGCTCCGGCGCTGCCTCACCGCCGCGCGCAGCCGCCGCCGCCGACTCGCAGACCACACTGAAGGACGCCAGCCCTCCGTCCGAGTCCTCCGAGCCGATAACTGTGGTAGCGGCGCCGAACGACTGGGACGACGGCGGCGGCTGGGACCGCTGGGACATGATGGAGGCCGGACCGGTGGACACCTCGCCGTCCGCTCCGCCAGCCGACGAGGACGCTCCCACTCCCGCCGCGCAGACGGAGGAGCCGGTGGATGCGACTGCTGGCGAAGGCTGGGGCTGGTCGACCGGAGAGGAGGAGGCTGATGAACAGGCGGCTACCGGCCTGCTGTCCGGTCAGTGGGGATGGGACGAGGACGCCGGCTGGCCGCGTGAAGACCAGCCGGCTTCCGAGGCTCTGCGGCTGGGTACGACTGAACTGATGGCTCCAGACGCGGTCACTGCTGTGGAGACGGCACCATCCCTGTCGGCCGCGCCTACCACTGCTGCTGATCACAGTCAGACCTCTGCGGACGCTCTCTCGGCCGAGCTGACCGAGGTGCGTCTGCTGCTGCTCACCACTCAGCAGGAGGTGAGCCAGCTGGCTGCCGAGCGTGACCAACTGCTGCAGCGGCTCGACACCGTCACTAGCGAACAGCAGGCGCCGGCCGGCTACGATGCGGCAGAGACGGCTCAAAAGCTGTGGGAGGCACTGGATCAGGTGGCGCAGCTCCGTTCTCGACTAGCCACCGCTGAAGGGGAGCGTGGAGCCCGCGATCGCACTCTGGAACACCAGCGTATAGACGCCGGTCACCAGTGGTCCGTGCTGAACCACGAGATCTCCAGTCTGCGTGACGAACTGGAGAACACTGTATCCGACCTGACCGAGCTTCGTCAACAGCTGGACACTTCTCAAACCGAGCGGGCCGAGTGTGAGCGCTCTCTGGTGGTCAGTCAGCAGGAGGCCGACCGGCTGACTCGCGAGTCGCACGCTCTGCGCGCCGCCCAGTCGCAGGCCGAGCAGCTGTGTCGGGAGACCGAGCGTCAGGCAGAGTCGCAGCAGGCGGCGACGGCGGCGGCCGTGGCGCTGGCGGAGCAGACGCTGGCAGAGCTGCGAGTGGCCTCGGATACGGTTCGGGGACTCGAGCAGCAGATGGCGGCGGCTAGGACAGAGGGAGAAGTAGCAGCCGCGGAACAGCGGGCGGCGGAGAGCGAGGCACGCGTATGGCAGGTGACCGAAGATGTGACCAGATTACAAGAGGAGGTGTTCCGACTCCAACAGGAGCTGACCCACGTCCAACAAGAGGGTCTGGTCGCCGGTGAAAGAGCTGCAGAGGATGCCGGGTTAGCCACGGAGAAGTTCCTTTCTACTATAGACGAGGTTCAGGGTCAGCTCAAACAAAAGACTGCCGATGTTGAGCGGCTAGAACGTGATCTAGCCTGCTGCAAACAGGTGAGCGATGCGCGCGTGCAGCAGGCGACTGAGGACGTGACTCGACTGCAAGAGGAGGTAACACGATTGCAACAAGAGGAGGCACGGTTACAACAGGAGCTGGTCCACATCCAGCAAGAGGGTCTGTCTGCCGGGGAAAGAGCTGCAGAGGATGCCGGTCTGGCCACAGAAAAGTTCCTCTCTACTATAGACGAGGTTCAGAATCAACTGAAGCAGAAGACTTCCGATGTTGAGCGGCTAGAACGCGATCTAGCCTGCTGCAAACAGGAGAACGAGGCGGCGCTGCAGAAGGCTGCCGACAATGTTGCAGAGCTAGAGCGTGAGCTGGCGTCAGTGAGGGAGCAGCGGGATAAGGCCATTGAGCAGGCAGCCGTCATTCACGAGAGAGCCGAGGAGCCTCCGCTGACTACTGCGGCGCAACGCGAGTGGCCGGGCTGGGGTGATTCTGGCGCGGGAGCGCAGCATTCTGAGACCGAGCTACGCTCCGCGGACCCTGAGGCCGCGACTGCTGAACTGGGTGAGATGGGCCAGCACCAGCCCGGCGTCGGACAGGAGACGGGACAGTACAACTACTCAGATCAACCCCAGGTGTCTCAGGGCGAGACCGGTTACCAGGCGACGGAGAGCTATCCTGCCAGTGCAGAATACACCAGCCAGGGTAACCAAGGAGTGGCCGGGTACTTTGCCGACACCAGCCAGTATCCTCCCATGCATTATCCTGGACAGCAAGCTGAGCAAACACCTGGTTACTACAACCAAAGTGGCAGCCAACAGACGGAGCAAACTCCCGGTTATTACAACCAAAGCGGCAACCAGCAGACAGAACAAACTCCTGGTTATTACGACCAGAGCGGCACGCAGCAGACCGAGCAAACTCATGGTTACTACCAGCAGACTGACGGTCAGCAAACGGCTGCGAGTGTCTTTGACTACGGACTGTCGACTGCAGGGTTCTTCGGCCAGGAGCAGCCGGCTCAGACAGGTGGATATTGGGACACCGGAGCGGTCGCAGTGTCATCCGCTGCCCCGCCGCCGCCGCCGCCGCACCAGCCGGAGACGACGGCAGCCACGCAGGCTCAGCCGATTCCCGTGTTCTCTGCGTTCAGTGGAGCCGAGTCGGATCCATTCGCCGAGGTGTGGCCTTCTCAGCAGCCGGCGCCACCAGCCGCCCAGCCCCCGGCCGTCGCTGTCCAGCCGCCCACACCGGCTGCTGAGGAGAGCACGGCGGCGTCCGGCCCGCCACTGGACGAGCAGCTGGCGCAGACGTGCAGCCAGCGTGACGCGCTGCAGCAGCAGCTGCAGGAGGCGCTGCAGGAGCGGGAGCGGCTGCAGGAGCAGCTGCGGGTCAGCTCCGACACCGAGGAGCGGCTGAACCGGGCGCTGACGGAGCGCGACGAGCTGCAGCTGCGGGTGCAGGACCTGGAGCTGACGGGCCAGCAGCTGCAGACGACTCTGCAGGAGCGGCACCAGCTGGAGGAGCAGCTGGAGACGGCCCGCCGCGAGCTGCGGCAGGCGCAGGAGAGCGCGCAGCACCAGCTCAACCTGCAGGCTCTGGAAGCGGAGACAAGGACCGAGCAGCTGGAGGTGAGGATCGCCGACCTGGAGCCGCTCAGAGAACAGCTGGAGGCGGCCGAGGCGCGTCTGAACGCGGCCGCCGCGGAAAGTCTGCGCCTGCAGCAGGCTGAGCAGGAGCTGGAGTGTAGCAGGACTCTTCTGGAGACTGTCACTGCGGAGAAGGAGCAGCTGGAGAGGCAGGCAGCAGAGGCAGCAGCGGCGGCAGCAGCGCAGTCGTCAGCGCCACCGCCGCCGCCTCCAGAACCGTCAGCGCCACCTGTGGAGGAGCCGATCGTTCAGTCTACCACACACGCGATGTCTTCAGCGCCGCCCCCCACCACTGGCCTCCAGTTCGCGTCAGCCCTGTTTGGCGGCGCGTCGGAGAACTTCTTTGACAGTTTCGGCGCACCTGCGGCGGCTGCACCAGCGGCGCCGGAGCCCACTGCCCCTGTGGAGACGACTCCCTCCCTGGCAGAGGACCTGGCCGAGCAACTGACACTACTGCGCGCTGAGACGGATCAGCTGCGCACCCGACTGGCTGAGGCTGAGTCGACAGCCGCCCGCTGTCATGCTCTAGAGGAGGAGGTGCGCCGACTGAAAGAGGAGGTGTCCAGCTCAGAACGCAGTGAGGCGGCCGAGCTGCAGACGGCAGCAGATGAGAACACAGTAGTCTGGGAGAGGATCAACCGCATGGAGCAGGAGGCAGAGGGACTGCGGGCGGCCGCTGCCGAGAATGCCTCCCTGCGGGAGACTGTCTCACGACTGGAGGAGGCGGCGGCGGCCATGCAGCGGGTTGAGGTGGAGGCCACCGCCCTTCGGGAGAGAGTGCCGGCGCTGGAGAGCGAGTCGGCCGAGCTTCTGTCGCGACTGGAGGCGGCTGCTGCGGAGAAGACCGAACTACAGGCGACCATCGCTCGACTGGAAGCAGCGGCAGCCGCCGGGCCGGCTGACTCGACCGAGACCGAAGAGCTGCGGCGGCAGGTGGCCGATGCCCAACAGTCATACGCCGCCCTGCAGACTGAGAAGGCGGCAGTCGATACTGAACTGGCAGAGACCAAGGCGCAGCTGCAGCAGTACATTGACTATTGTAACTACTACGCCGCCTACTACGCTCAGGATCCGGCGGCAGCGGGGGCTGGACAGCAGGCTGACGCGACTTCCGCAGAGGCTGCACCACAGACTGAAACGGCTGCGGCAGAGGCCGGACAACAGGCGGACACATCTACAGCCTGGACCGGACAGCAGGCGGACACGACTACTGCGTGGAGCGGACAACAACCGGCCACTGTTTCTGCATGGACCGGACAGCAAACGGACGCAACTACCACCTGGACTGGACAGCAAGCGGACACTGCTTCAGCCTGGACCGCACAGCAGACAGAAGCTACCGCTCCTACGGCTGCACAGCAGTACGACGGCTGGTCGTCAGACGGTGCGGCGGTGCCGGTGCCGGTATCGGCCGAGTCTGTCAGCTCCGAACTCTCCACAGTCGCCCTGCTCTCCCCGGCACCTTCCCAACAAGGGACCGAAGACGCCATGTCGGACGCGGCTGTCGCCGATGCAGTGGTGTCGGCCGCGCAGAGTGTCCTACCGTCTGTGTTTTCGTTCTTCGGTGGCGGCAGCAGCGGAGCGAGTGCTGGAGTCAGCGGGGGTAGTGGTGGCGCACCGACCGCCGGCGCTGAAATTACCACCGAGCTGGAGCGACTGCGGACTGAGAACGCTGCCCTGCGCAGCCGCGTGTCCGAACTGGAGCTGTCGGTGTCTGCGAGCCGCGCGGCGGTGGCCGATCCCCTGGTGGCCCCCACCTCCAGTCCATTCCTGGAGGAGACCGGCTCGTCACCGCCGCGTGATGACTCCGGCTGGCACGAGTTCACGCCGGCGCTGGAGGCGGTGTCGCCGTCCTCAGAGGCGCCGGCCCGGTCGGCAGAGCTGGAGCGGGTCACTGCCGAGCTGATCGCAGAGCGTGAGAAGGTGGCGCGGTTAGAGGCGGCTGCTGCTGAGCTCTGGGAGCAGCCGACGTGCTCAGATAAGTTGGCTGACGTGGTGGCTGAGCTGCAGGCTGAGCGGGAGCGGATGGCACGGCTGCAGCAGGAGGCGGACCAGCTGCGACAGCAGGCCGAGGCGGCTGCGTCAGCTGCCGAGCACGCTGCCCAGCTGCGTGCAGAGACGGCGTCACTGCAGCTGGAGGTAGCGCGGCTCACCTCTGAGCTGGAAACTGAGCGGAGCCGGTCAGCAGCGGCTGACGAGGTGCCGCAGCTGTCGGTGCAGCTGACCGAGCAGCTGGAAACGGTGACCCAACTGCGCGCTGAAGTCGCGTCACTGCAGATGGAGGTGGCACGGCTGACCTCTGAGCTGGAGACCGAACGGAACCGGCCGGCAGCCGCAGCTGCGCCGGCGGCGGCTGGTGACGAGGTGGCTCAACTGTCTGCTCAGCTGGCTGAGGAACTCGCCACAGTTACCCAGCTGAGTGGAGAGCTGGAGTCAGAACGTGCTGATGTAGCGCGACTCGAGAGCGAGCTCCAGCAGGTCAGCGAGGCGCTGAGCGCAGCCCAGGCGCAGCTCTCGGCAGCACGCAGCGTGGCGGCTCCCACCGACTCGGCACTCACCGACCAGCTGACCTTCTACCGCCAGAAGGTGGCCGAGCTGGAGACCATGCTGGCCGGCCTGCGGGACGAGCTGCAGCAGGCCAAGGTGAAGAACGGCCGGCTGTTGCAGAAGCTGAAGGTTCAGCAGATGGCCGGGCGTGGCGCGGCCGCCGCCCCCGACGCTCTGGATGCCGCTATGTTAGAGGAGGCGCGTGCGCAGGCCACAGAAGCCAGTCAGCGAGCTGAGGAGGCCGAACGCCAGGTACGCAATCTGCAGCAGGAGAAGGCGCGACTGTCCGACCAGGTAGGCACCTATCAGGACGCCCAGGAGAGACTTCTGGAGTCCAAGGAGCGCCTGGAGGCGGAGGTGCACGCGCTCCGTCTGGAGAACGACCATCTGCGCGGTCAGCTGACTGACCTCGAGTGGCGTCTAGCGGAGCTAGAGGAGGCGGCCGAGAGTCGCCAGCAGGAGTCCTCCGGCCCCACCGAGCCGGCGGCTGGTGATCCCTCAGCGGACGTGGTGGCGACGCTGAGACAGGAGAAGGCGGGCCTGGAGCAGCGGCTGGCCGACCTGGAGCGGATTCACGAGGAGTTGGTGGAGCTGCACCACGCGGCGGCGGCGGCAGCTGCCAGCAGCCCGCTGCCGCAGCCGGTCGGACCGCTGGATGGCGCCGAGAGCCCGTCACTGGCCGAACAGCTGGCTCTGTCGGCCGCTGAGCCGCCCAAGTCGCCGGCGCACCGGCTCACGGGGGCCGATCCGGCGGCGCCTGTCGCTGTCACCGATCTCGCGGCTGTGGAGCCGGTGGTGACGAGCGTGTTCCAGTCTCAGATGACCGCGGAGCTGCCGCCTCTGACTGGGGCCGATCCGGCGGCGCCCGCTGCCGTCTCGCCGGCGGCTGCCGTCCCACTGGCCGCTGCCGTCCCGGAGGCTGCTGCTGCACTCCCGGCGGCGGTTGGCGAGGAGCTCACAGCCGACCAGTCTCCCATCCTCCGCTCCCGGGAGGCCATCATACACGGGATGGCTGAGGAGCTCAACAACCAGCGCGCCACAATCGCCGCACTGCGCGCCGAGGCGGCGCAGTGGCGTACGCTGGCCGAGGAGGGCGAGGACGGCGCCGTGGTGGAGGGACTGAACGAGCACCTGCGCCTGCTGGCGGAGACGCTGCACAGCCGGGACGCCCGCTGCAGTCAGCTGACCACAGAGGTGGCACAGGTGAGTGTAGCTGAGAGCTGAGAGAGCCGGGCTACTCAGCTGGGCTTTCAGAGTGAAAAAAAAACATTGGCATTTTTCATAACGTATTCGATCAATTAGGTTATTAGCGCTTTGCCAAATGTACGTATGGCATGTTCTCATGTCCAGTCTTCATCAAGGAAGTTGACCCAGGAAGTAATGACTACTTGCTTTATAGTTCGCAGTCGACCTTGTGGTTACATAATGGTTGCTATCATGCGTAATCTCAATTGGGTAAAGCACGATAGTATGTAGACAATGGGATCTGAAAATCGCCGATGCGAATGCATCCTTCGAAGCTAATTTAGGTCATGTATATGGATTATATTATTGAAATAATTTCGTGCTGCCTTCGTGAATCTGCCTTCCAACGCGTCGAGGCTGCTGTTGACAGCCATTCTTCGGCAGTCAACTTTATCGAAATGATTTAAAGTTTAAACGTTCGTGTCAGCGACAAGTGCACATTTCTGATTACATGTCATACCTTGTTACACATCACATGCACGTTATTGATCGATGTCTGTGTGTCTGCCAGCTGCTGGAGCAGAGGGACGTGCTGTGTTCGATGTCTGTATTGATGTGTTTGTCTCTGTGCCCGCCAGCTGTTGGAGGAGAGGGACCTGCTGTGTTCGATGTCTGTATTGATGTGTCTGTCTGTTCGTCAGCTGCTGGAGGAGAGGGACCTGCTGTATTCGATGTCTGTATTGATATGTCTGTCTCTCCGCCAGCTGCTGGAGGAGAGGGACCTGCTCCAGCTGCGCCTCTCGTCCGCCCTCCGCTCCAACCAGTCTCGCGGTGCTGAGGTGTCCCAGCCGCCCGCTGACGACTCTGCAGACGTGCAACAGCTCAAACTCAAGTACGCACTCATGAGCCTGGTGATAGCCGTAAATTGGCGTCACGTAATGAGGGATTTAATTAGACTCTTAGTTACGCCATTAGCTTCGCTGAATGGGCAGTTGATGTAAAACTCGTCAACTAATGAAGGGAAGGGGCTGCGTCTTCCCGAAATAAGCTGGATTACCGAGATTGACGAATATAGCTCACCATTAGCAGTTGCTTAGCAGCCAAAGAATTTGATATGCGGTTACAATGTTAAGTGAATGCAAACATGATTTTATTATTCTCCCTGCAAGTTTTCCCCTTGATTTAGAGTAGCAACATGTTGTGGTTAGATTATGAAGCTGCTTTATAGGAGGAATTTGGCCTCCACAGTCGATGCGGAGGGTACGCTGATATTGTATTGTGAGTTGTCCGATGTTCCATGCGCTTAATTCCGTTCTGTGTGTGCCAGGTTGGCGGAGCTGAAGCAGCTGAACTACCTGTTGGACATCCAGCTGCAGGGCGAGGTGGCGGAGCGGCGGCGCCTGCAGCGCTCTATGCAGACCGACAGCCCGCAGAGGGGACGGCATCATCAGCAGGTAGGGTGTCCCTGCATACTTATCAAAGACAGATAGTCCCCTGCAGGACCGGCACCACCAAATCTCTATACAAAGTACCGCAGGCATTCCCCTGTTCCCAGACTGACAGCCCGCGGCGGGGCTGGCACCACCAGTGCAGCGGTAAGATGTCCCTGAAGGCTGCCACAGACAATCCCCCTTTCCCACAGACGGCAGTCCCTGCAGACTATGCTACACACTTCACTGGTCAAGTGGTCATGGTCTCAAATCTTTTGGTCTTTGCTCACATAGTCTCAATTAATGGGACAGTTTCAGCCAACAGCGATGGAAATTTATTGCGTAAGTTATAAGAGATATGATAACTTAATTCAAATTTTGACCTTCAAAAATGTTGTTTTCATTTCAGATGACCGGGACCCTGAGTCCGAACACATCGGATTTAGTCAGCTCTTCGTCCAAGGACATCTGACACCATTTGGGTTAGTGCCTGACACAGACACCGTCCCAGTCGGGTGTCCTACCGAATGTGGGGGCTGGTTACACCATGTCGAAACAAGTGCGTTACGCGCGGGTGTGAGTGCGTGCGCGTGTGCAGTGTGGGTGCAATTGTGGCGCTCGGTCGCCCTGGGCTCTGGAGTGGGTCCCAGCTAGGAGACTGAATGCGACCGGCGATCGGACCGATGTCCTATGAACGCTTTGGTTCCGCTCCGGCGAGCAATTAGTGCCGGACTTGTGCGATACAACCAATGATAAATATACGACAAACTATTATATTAATGCAAGCGATTAAAGCATCGATCGTGTAGGTCGATGCAAGTATATGAACTATGACAATGACCTGTTGATGAAGGTGAAGTGTGATCTGCCTGTTCAGTTGGTATCCTGGAGATGAGGAGCTGTGCACTTTCAGCAGATCCCCTCGGCTCTGTGGTTTGGTTCGGGCAATTGTTGAGCTTCCTTGCACCGAATGCACTAGCCGGGATGGTCGATATAACTTTATTTTGGGTAGCTTATGGCTATGTGTGTGGTGATAAGGGCTATGCTTTACAATTTATTTCATTATTTGGCGGAAATTTTGTCAGTGTGATCTTCTTTCATTCCGACGTTCCTTTTTTCAGCGATGTTTCGGCATCAGCTTTGGCCCTTTGTGCGTCTGTCAATATAATGCTGTCATGGGAAGGTAATCTGGCGTTTGGCTTTATCCAGCTCACAAGTCATTATCTGAACTATCCATTGGTGCACTACGTTCGGCTATCAATCGATGTTTGGCATACATTTAATCCGATGCATGACAGGCGGCGATGTGGACTATTGATTGGCTATTGATTGGTGGATATACGACCTCAGCTGTGGACGGGCGTCTCCCTCCTCGCCTGTTGGTCTGCCCGCCAGCTGTGGTGTGGTACGACCTTCACCCGGTCCGCGGCTGTGCCGACAGCTCCTCCGTGCCGGAACGGGTTCAGCCCGTGACAGCCAATTTGGCCGACCCGATACACTCGGCATTTATTAATGGCACGACACTATCACAATCGTAGCACACGCTCAGGCCGCGGCCCGCGGAGTCGGACGGAGCACGGACTCACTCCACCAGCCGATACGGTGGCACGGAGCACCCCGTGGCCGCGAGAGCCGACCCTATCAACAGCGCGAGCGTCGACAGCGTGCAGAGTCCACTCACAAACTGCAGGCGTAGGAACGGCAGAGCCCGGGGACCCGCACCTTTCGGCCTCATACTTCGCTCGGGTCCTCACGCCTTCTTAGCGAGAAAAACAAACATCAATTGACGATTCACCCAAGAAATAAAAGCAAAACATTTGCATCTTGGGACAGTTGACGTCCCTGCGGGTTAAATCGCAGTTCCGTCTTCACTGGCCTCGCTGTTGTGTCGAACCTACGCCTATGTCTACAACGAAACGAACAACAAGAGATATGGCATCATGGCATAGATCATTGATCCGTTGAGGATGAAGCTAACATATAAGCTAGGCACTTGCCATCCTGTGAAGGATAACCAACCAGTTCACTTCTATCGGTCACATTCACACACTCGTTTTAAAATCAGCGCGGGCAGGGCGTATTCGGGTAAATATCTGAGGGCTGAACTTCAGCCGCCTATTCGAAATCCAGACTAGTCTGCAGTCTTAGGCTCTAGATAATCCTCCAGCCTGCCTCAAGAGTCGAGGGGGCCGGTTAGACGCAAAATATGTATCATCGGTGAGGAATGCTAAGACGCTGCTTACACTAAAACGGCCGTCTTATTGCAAGTGCCGTCGTAAAGTTTTGACGAGGGACGGGTAGACGGTGGGTAGGTCTAATCATTTGGTGGGTAGGTGAACATTGGACGGGTCTCAGTGTTTTCAACTTCTCGATATGTTTTGAGTGGGACGGAAGGATGAAGGCTAATGCAATAAGAGCGCTTGCAGCGTTTTCCCCAATCCAGACTTGCACAGATATTTAAGAGCACACTATCATTGCATATCGTTCCGCGTCCAACGCTGGGCGGTCTGTCATTAGTGAGATATGTGAACTTGTCTCGACTTCCTCATTCGTGTTGCTGAGGTACTACCGAGCACACGTCGCCTCTGAGCCTGCGGCTGTGCCCGTCTCCATTCCTCGCTGCTCTGCGGCCGCCTCAGGACTGGAACGGTCCACGGTGACGGATGGCCCCGGCCGCCGGACCCGGCACACCGATCTTTTTGGCGAGGGTCTCCATTACGTGCAGTAGCTGATGTCGAATCGGGTATCGCGCTGGTAGTTTGTGACCCACCACGACTGGGTTCACGTAGTACCTGTACCGAGAAAGAGGAGGGGTCAGCGGCTTCACAGACGGAGGCGAAGGCGATAGAAGCTAAACGAAAGCTGATGCTGTATCCGTGAATGCAGTATGGTTCATTTATGAAAGTAACGTAGAAATGTGTCACGCATTACTGTTATAAATGCTTCACATAGTTGACCTTTTGCAGTCTTAGCGACTTTCTTCATTATGACGGCTGCTTGCAATACGATTCAAATTATTATCCGTCTTGTTTCCAGGACACGGAAAACAACATTAATCCGCTCGCGGGTCAAACGCTAGGAACTAGGCGTAATAAGCATAGCCTGCACGCCACAGCCGTTTCCTGAATCCTTCTTTACCTAGTATAGTATGAGGGCTGGAGTACGTTTACCTGAACTCCTCAGTGAACTGTCGCTGTATGAAGGCCACGGTCGTCCGTTACCTGAACTCCTCAGTGAACTGTCGCTGTATGAAGGCCAGGGTCGTTTACCTGAACTCCTCAGTGAACTGTCGCTGTATGAAGGCCAGGGTCGTTAACCTGAACTCCTCAGTGAACTGTCGCTGTATGAAGGCCAGGGTCGTTTACCTGAACTCCTCAGTGAACTGTCGCTGCATGAAGGCCAGGGTCGTTTACCTGAACTCCTCAGTGAACTGTCGCTGTATGAAGGCCAGTGTCGTTTATCTGAACTCCTCAGTGAACTGTCGCTGTATGAAGGCCAGGGTCGTTTATCTGAACTCCTCAGTGAACTGTCGCTGTATGAAGGCCAGGGTCGTCCGTTACTTGAACTCCTCAGTGAACTGTCGCTGTATGAAGGCCAGGGTCGTCCGTTACCTGAACTCCTCAGTGAACTGTCGCTGTATGAAGGCCAGGGTCGTTTACCTGAACTCCTCAGTGAACTGTCGCTGTATGAAGGCCAGGGTCGTTTACCTGAACTCCTCAGTGAACTGTCGCTGTATGAAGGCCAGGATCGTTTACCTGAACTCATCATTGAACTGTCGTTGTATGAAGGCCAGGGTCGTTTACCTGAACTCCTCAGTGAACTGTCGCTGTATGAAGGCCAGTGTCGTTTACCTGAACTCCTCAGTGAACTGTCGCTGTATGAAGGCCAGTGTCGTTTACCTGAACTCCTCAGTGAACTGTCGCTGTATGAAGGCCAGGGTCGTTTACCTGAACTCCTCAGTGAACTGTCGCTGTATGAAGGCCACGGTCGTTTACCTGAACTCCTCAGTGAACTGTCGCTGTATGAAGGCCAGTGTCGTTAACCTGAACTCCTCAGTGCACTGTCGCTGTATGAAGGCCAGTGTCGTTAACCTGAACTCCTCAGTGAACTGTCGCTGTATGAAGGCCAGTGTCGTTAACCTGAACTCCTCAGTGAACTGTCGCTGTATGAAGGCCAGGGTCGGCCGTTACCTGAACTCCTCAGTGAACTGTCGCTGTATGAAGGCCAGGGTCGTTTACCTGAACTCCTCAGTGAACTGTCGCTGTATGAAGGCCAGGATCGTTTACCTGAACTCATCATTGAACTGTCGTTGTATGAAGGCCAGGGTCGTTTACCTGACCTCCTCAGTGAACTGTCGCTGTATGAAGGCCAGTGTCGTTAACCTGAACTCCTCAGTGAACTGTCGCTGTATGAAGGCCAGGGTCGGCCGTTACCTGAACTCCTCAGTGAACTGTCGCTGTATGAAGGCCAGGGTCGTTTACCTGAACTCCTCAGTGAACTGTCGCTGTATGAAGGCCAGGATCGTTTACCTGAACTCATCATTGAACTGTCGTTGTATGAAGGCCAGGGTCGTTTACCTGAACTCCTCAGTGAACTGTCGCTGTATGAAGGCCAGGGTCGTTTACCTGAACTCCTCAGTGAACTGTCGCTGTATGAAGGCCAGGGTCGTTTACCTGAACTCCTCAGTGAACTGTCGCTGTATGAAGGCCAGGGTCGTTTACCTGAACTCCTCAGTGAACTGTCGCTGTATGAAGGCCAGGGTCGTTTACCTGAACTCCTCAGTGAACTGTCGCTGTATGAAGGCCAGTGTCGTTAACCTGAACTCCTCAGTGAACTGTCGCTGTATGAAGGCCAGGGTCGGCCGTTACCTGAACTCCTCAGTGAACTGTCGCTGTATGAAGGCCAGGGTCGTTTACCTGAACTCCTCAGTGAACTGTCGCTGTATGAAGGCCAGGATCGTTTACCTGAACTCATCATTGAACTGTCGTTGTATGAAGGCCAGGGTCGTTTACCTGAACTCCTCAGTGAACTGTCGCTGTATGAAGGCCAGGGTCGTTTACCTGAACTCCTCAGTGAACTGTCGCTGTATGAAGGCCAGTGTCGTTTACCTGAACTCCTCAGTGAACTGTCGCTGTATGAAGGCCACGGTCGTTTACCTGAACTCCTCAGTGAACTGTCGCTGTATGAAGGCCAGGGTCGTTTACCTGAACTCCTCAGTGAACTGTCGTTGTATGAAGGCCAGTGTCGTTAACCTGAACTCCTCAGTGAACTGTCGCTGTATGAAGGCCAGGATCGTTTACCTGAACTCATCATTGAACTGTCGTTGTATGAAGGCCAGGGTCGTTTACCTGAACTCCTCAGTGAACTGTCGCTGTATGAAGGCCAGTGTCGTTAACCTGAACTCCTCAGTGAACTGTCGCTGTATGAAGGCCAGGGTCGGCCGTTACCTGAACTCCTCAGTGAACTGTCGCTGTATGAAGGCCAGGGTCGTTTACCTGAACTCCTCAGTGAACTGTCGCTGTATGAAGGCCAGGATCGTTTACCTGAACTCATCATTGAACTGTCGTTGTATGAAGGCCAGGGTCGTTTACCTGAACTCCTCAGTGAACTGTCGCTGTATGAAGGCCAGGGTCGTTTACCTGAACTCCTCAGTGAACTGTCGCTGTATGAAGGCCAGGGTCGTTTACCTGAACTCCTCAGTGAACTGTCGCTGTATGAAGGCCAGGGTCGTTTACCTGAACTCCTCAGTGAACTGTCGCTGTATGAAGGCCAGGGTCGTTTACCTGAACTCCTCAGTGAACTGTCGCTGTATGAAGGCCAGTGTCGTTAACCTGAACTCCTCAGTGAACTGTCGCTGTATGAAGGCCAGGGTCGGCCGTTACCTGAACTCCTCAGTGAACTGTCGCTGTATGAAGGCCAGGGTCGTTTACCTGAACTCCTCAGTGAACTGTCGCTGTATGAAGGCCAGGATCGTTTACCTGAACTCATCATTGAACTGTCGTTGTATGAAGGCCAGGGTCGTTTACCTGAACTCCTCAGTGAACTGTCGCTGTATGAAGGCCAGGGTCGTTTACCTGAACTCCTCAGTGAACTGTCGCTGTATGAAGGCCAGTGTCGTTTACCTGAACTCCTCAGTGAACTGTCGCTGTATGAAGGCCAGGGTCGTTTACCTGAACTCCTCAGTGAACTGTCGCTGTATGAAGGCCAGGGTCGTTTACCTGAACTCCTCAGTGAACTGTCGTTGTATGAAGGCCACGGTCGTTTACCTGAACTCCTCAGTGAACTGTCGCTGTATGAAGGCCAGTGTCGTTAACCTGAACTCCTCAGTGAACTGTCGCTGTATGAAGGCCAGGGTCGGCCGTTACCTGAACTCCTCAGTGAACTGTCGCTGTATGAAGGCCAGGGTCGTTTACCTGAACTCCTCAGTGAACTGTCGCTGTATGAAGGCCAGGATCGTTTACCTGAACTCATCATTGAACTGTCGTTGTATGAAGGCCAGGGTCGTTTACCTGAACTCCTCAGTGAACTGTCGCTGTATGAAGGCCAGGGTCGTTTACCTGAACTCCTCAGTGAACTGTCGCTGTATGAAGGCCAGGATCGTTTACCTGAACTCATCATTGAACTGTCGTTGTATGAAGGCCAGGGTCGTTTACCTGAACTCCTCAGTGAACTGTCGCTGTATGAAGGCCAGTGTCGTTAACCTGAACTCCTCAGTGAACTGTCGCTGTATGAAGGCCAGGGTCGGCCGTTACCTGAACTCCTCAGTGAACTGTCGCTGTATGAAGGCCAGGGTCGTTTACCTGAACTCCTCAGTGAACTGTCGCTGTATGAAGGCCAGGATCGTTTACCTGAACTCATCATTGAACTGTCGTTGTATGAAGGCCAGGGTCGTTTACCTGAACTCCTCAGTGAACTGTCGCTGTATGAAGGCCAGTGTCGTTTACCTGAACTCCTCAGTGAACTGTCGCTGTATGAAGGCCAGGATCGTTTACCTGAACTCATCATTGAACTGTCGTTGTATGAAGGCCAGGGTCGTTTACCTGAACTCCTCAGTGAACTGTCGTTGTATGAAGGCCACGGTCGTTTACCTGAACTCCTCAGTGAACTGTCGCTGTATGAAGGCCAGTGTCGTTTACCTGAACTCCTCAGTGAACTGTCGCTGTATGAAGGCCAGGATCGTTTACCTGAACTCATCATTGAACTGTCGTTGTATGAAGGCCAGGGTCGTTTACCTGAACTCCTCAGTGAACTGTCGTTGTATGAAGGCCACGGTCGTTTACCTGAACTCCTCAGTGAACTGTCGCTGTATGAAGGCCAGGATCGTTTACCTGAACTCATCATTGAACTGTCGCTGTATGAAGGCCAGGGTCGTTTACCTGAACTCCTCAGTGAACTGTCGCTGTATGAAGGCCAGTGTCGTTAACCTGAACTCCTCAGTGAACTGTCGCTGTATGAAGGCCAGGGTCGGCCGTTACCTGAACTCCTCAGTGAACTGTCGCTGTATGAAGGCCAGGGTCGTTTACCTGAACTCCTCAGTGAACTGTCGCTGTATGAAGGCCAGGATCGTTTACCTGAACTCATCATTGAACTGTCGTTGTATGAAGGCCAGGGTCGTTTACCTGAACTCCTCAGTGAACTGTCGCTGTATGAAGGCCAGGGTCGTTTACCTGAACTCCTCAGTGAACTGTCGCTGTATGAAGGCCAGGGTCGTTTACCTGAACTCCTCAGTGAACTGTCGCTGTATGAAGGCCAGTGTCGTTAACCTGAACTCCTCAGTGAACTGTCGCTGTATGAAGGCCAGGGTCGGCCGTTACCTGAACTCCTCAGTGAACTGTCGCTGTATGAAGGCCAGGGTCGTTTACCTGAACTCCTCAGTGAACTGTCGCTGTATGAAGGCCAGGATCGTTTACCTGAACTCATCATTGAACTGTCGTTGTATGAAGGCCAGGGTCGTTTACCTGAACTCCTCAGTGAACTGTCGCTGTATGAAGGCCAGGGTCGTTTACCTGAACTCCTCAGTGAACTGTCGCTGTATGAAGGCCAGGATCGTTTACCTGAACTCATCATTGAACTGTCGTTGTATGAAGGCCACGGTCGTTTACCTGAACTCCTCAGTGAACTGTCGCTGTATGAAGGCCAGTGTGGTGGGCAGGCTGCTGGTCAGTGTCTGCATCACGATCAGGTGCTGGTAGACCAGCACCGCCTCGCCGGGTGACCAGGTGCTGGCGCGTGCCGGGTACAGGAACGCCAGCAGCTGGGTCACCGCCGCGCTCAGGTGGTGCTCCTGACGGGGACACAAAAACGAGCGTTAACACTCGGCGGACAAAGCCCACTGAGGTTGGTCATCATTTGCGCGTCTGAGCTACATGTTTATGAGAGCGAGCGAGGATTAGTTATGCTCGTAACATGCAACACGTCACCGTGACATTCGTGACCTGTTCTGGTGACTAGTCTGCCCGCTGAGTTAGAAGTGTTTTTTTTTTCCGAGTCGACGACTTTGTTTTAATTAGCTGGAGCTACCCCTATAATGACAGGCCTCGGGCACGCACAGGGATCAAATGAGTCCGATGGTCAGCTAATTAGAAGACACTTCTCCGAAACAGATGCTTTGGTTGGTCCTTAAACTACGATCAAAACAGGCCTACAAAGCGAAGAAGGGAGAGGGGTATCTGCTAGCGACAGGGTGTTTGTGGCAGCTCCGACGGCCCGAGGGAAGAGAGGGAGTGAGAGAGAGAGAGAGAGAGAGAGAGAGAGAGAGAGAGAGAGAGAGAGAGAGAGGAGAGGAGAGGAGAGGAGAGAGGGAGAGACAGACAGACGAAGAGAGACAGAGACAGACAGACAAAGACATAGAGGGGTAGGGGAGGGATAACCGGTCCGTTCTCCTCACCAGGTTGATTGCGCTCAGGCTCTGACGCAGTGCCGCTCCGCTGGGGTCCACGTGCTGCAGCACCTGCAGCAGCTCGTACAGCGTGCCCGTGCAGGTGTTGGTCACCTCGGCCAGCAGCTTGATCAGCTGTGACAAATGACAGATAAACGGTCAGCAGCGCTCAGCGCCATTACGATTCTTACTCTGTCCAACTCACCATGTGATAGTTATTAGCCCAAAGTTTGCTTTACCGTCTTTTATTTTTCGAATATCGACGCTCGATAAATGATTCGCGATGGTTTTATTTAATTTCATCGTCCGATGATCGATACGAATTTGGGGCGAACACACCTAAACTTAGCCAACAAAAGGTCATGGCCTTATTGGAAGTCGTTGAGATGCTGGTTAAAAATTGTATTAAACAATTTTTTATCTGTGGGATCAAGTGGGAATATTCATCTTAGTGTCACTGTCACTGCTCACCTCTGCTTCTGGTAAGTTGTCCCAGCTGGCGGCGACAAACTCGCGGAAGTCGGAGAGCATGTACTTGGCGGTGCTGAGGTAGCGTCCCGGTACCCAGGGACGGGTGAGGAGGGCGCGCAGGAGGCCGGTCAGACGGGCAGACTTCTCCTGCAGCAGAGTCTGCGGCAAAGGCCGGGCACGGGTCAGGGTTAGGACTAGTCTGCGGCAAAGACTGGACACGGGTCAGAGCTAGGGCTAACAGCAGCGTCTGTGGCAAGGGCCGAACATGGGTTAATTGCTGGTTCCAGAGACGTCTGTGGCAGGCACCGAACATAGGGTCATTAGCGACACTGTCTGGCTCGGCATTGCAAGATCGCCATCATCATTAGCTCGGCTTACGAGCTCATACTACGAGCATCGTCAGTGCGGCGTTAATACATTAAGCTAATATACCATGTCGTACGATATCGTCACCTCCTGGCTCGTAAATGAATACTGCCCACTGTAAAAGAACCGTTTTATACGGTGAGTACCTTGGCAGCCTGTGGCATGGCCTCCACATCTCGGAGCAGCGCGCCCAGGGTCTCCATCAGAAGCACCACGTGATCGAGCTCCTCCTCTCGGTCTCTGAGACCCTGCTCCTCGTCTCCGTCGTCCAGCAGGTCGAACGAGCTCGTCGACAGCAGGTAGGACGTGAGCTCAGAGGTCAGCATATCGAACAGGCGGACGTCCTGGCGGGGTAGGCGATATGGGACAGGTCAGTGTGTATCCAATTACGGTGGTTATGGCTTCTTTGCCCTGCATACATTTATCATTGGATTGATCGGAGGGGGAGTATACCTATATGAGACGTGTTTTGGATCTCACCCGGGAGAGGTAAGATCTCGGTTTTCCCGTCAGAAAGATATTGATAAATGAGAAGCAAGTTTCAAGTTTCCCGATATTTTTTTCTGGTAACTTACAGTTATGAAGTTTCCCGAAGCTTGGAGTTTTAGAAAGTTTCCCGTCAATTACACCACCCGGGAGACGGGTTGTCTCTCACCTTCCAGAACAGCCTGCGCACACGTTTGTACTGAGAGGCGCCGATTTTGAGCTCGTGCACGAGGCCGGCCTTGTGCTCGGGGTCTCCGGAGGTGAGCAGGCTGATGCGCAGGTCGTCAAACAACTGGTCCAGCTGGCGGTGGTCGACCTCGACGGCGGGCTCCGGCGAGGGCTGCTCCAGGGCCTGGGTGCCGCTCTGAGGACAGAGTGGTGGAGTCACAGTGGGGTCCGAAAACGGTGAGAGAAATCACAACGAGATCGAAAGCTTTCCATTTATAGTGGGTCGCGGGCTGTTGGAACATCCCGTTTGACCGTAAGTCTGTAACATGGAAACATTCTTCCAATAGACCTGTTGTTTCAGTGAATAAAGCTGGCAACGAACATTTGTAGCAATAGCCAATACGATAGCTGTTTGGATATAATTTTACACACAAAGATTATAAGTGAACGTAAAACGTTATGTCTAAATCATCCGGGCGATAACCACTGAGACTGTTGCTCCAGCGAAACGTGTTCGGTGAGTTTTTGGCAGCTTTTCCAGCTGGCTGGCGCCCGTGTTTATCAGTTGCCATAGCACGGAGCGGCGACAATGAAGGCCCACTACGCTTATACGCTCGCCGATCGATCGAGTGGGCTGGGGAGGACGGAGACGGTTGGGGCAGGAAGAATTGACAGTGGCGGCGGCCAGCTCCGCACACGGGTCTTTAGAGGCTCTTGTATTCCCTATTTGGACAACAGATGGGCCTGTGTCGACACAATCTCCAGTTAGTAACACATTCATGGTGCAGCCAATAAATGGGGCGAGGGGCATCACAAGTATAGTGCCAATTGCGTTATATAACAAGCGAGGAATACGTTCAACCTAGCTGAGTACATGTGTTATGTTCTTCACTCTGAAGCAATACGCACATCGCTATCTTAGTGCGATCACACCCGGACCGTGGTGTGCCCGGGTTCAGTCTATTTATGGAGTATTTAAGCTATTTTCAGTTTGAATGCAATTTCAGCTGGTCTGAGCCAGTAAGTCACATCACCTGAACGAATCTTTCGTAAAATACGATGCTGTATGTACGGAGATGCATGGCCTTTTCAATCGCACTTACATGCGATCAAATGTAACTGAAAATGAGAATAGACGGTATGAACGGGGTAATCGGAGCATGAAAATTCTCACAATCAGTCGTGCCATCCATGCCGTCTTGAGATGCCTCTGGAACAGTGATGTTCCCTGGAGCAGGTAGATATGATACACCTCGGGTGGCGGTAGCGTCGCCGGGCCGCGCACGTCATCCAGGCTCGTAGACCGTTTCTTCGACTTCCTGCTGGAAGAAAAAGAACACGCCGATATGCTTGCTCTAAATCCTTCATTACCCATAGCATTCACAATTCACTCCATCACGATGGATATCCACGGTAGTTAACCCGCGCACCGACGGGGGGGGGGGGGGCGGATATCCGCCCCCCCCTGAGGTTTTTCGCGAATAGCGGGAAAACCGCGGCGCTACGCGAAATTTGGTATGACTATTTCCTCATCAATTTTACACATGGTGTGCAAGTTTGAACCTCCTACCTTTTAAGGTCAGGTCACCAGGTCACTTTGAATGACCCAACCTCAAGTCACTTTTTTGCAACTTTGTCACCGTGCCAGAGCTACAGTAGATGTCGGAGGCCTTTGAAAGTCGCAGGATGTTATTAGGTCCTTAGTAGCTACAATTTGTTTATCTCGGAATTTTGATATCGGTGACCTAAGGTCAGGTCAATTTCGCGACCTCCCCATTATATGTCAATGGGGGAAAAATCAACTCCCTGTTTTTACCACTAAAACGGGCCGGAATGGCCACATATACCATACATGACTTCATATACGATCAACCGACACTACCTTGAGGTCTGTTTTGCTGTTGGACAGCTGTGAGGTCATGTGACGTCATCAAAGGTCACCAAAGGTTTTTTGCCAATAACTCCGTACAGGAACAAGATACAGCCACGTGGATGGTCTCATTGTGTTCAGCTCGTCAAGACGCATCGAATGATATACATACATGATGACCTCGAGGTCACGTGACCTGAGGTCAACCTTTGACCTAGACCTTTCGAGGTCAACATATATATCATTCGATGTGGATTGACGAGAGGATCACGATGATGCCCTTAGTTTGTTCCTATCTTGACTAATTCGAAAGTTATTCGAGAAAAACTCTCCATATCTGGCGCCGCCATTTTGACTTTTTCGACCCCTGTGACGTCATCTTTGACCTGACCTGAAAATGACCTTAGTAAAAATTGTAGATCTTGACCGTGCGTATCCGATGCCGTTTACCGCTTGTCGCTATCTTGCTTTCTTTCTTGAGATCTCAGGGGGGGGGGGCGGTCATCCGCCCCCCCCCCCGTCGGTGCGAAGTTGGCGCAGACCCCCGTCGGTGCGCGGGTTAAGCCCTATTCACAGCCGTAGCATTCATGCGTTCTCCATTACACGAGGTCCGGGCTATGCGGCACAGCATAACTTCAGGCGCTCACTACTGGCGCCATCTATGGACAGGAATATCGTTACACTGTGCCGTGCGGCGCAGTCTACCCGCAGGCGCCGTGACTGACAGCGCCATCTATCCATGCATACTCGTATGTCTATCACTCATTGCCGGGACATGTCAACTCAAATAAAATCGTACATTATGAATAATGATTAAGAAAAGGGCTTTTTTCACGCTGTTACATAGGTGCTTCCTCACTAGCAATACCTACCTATCAACCTATCACAATACTTCTGTGTAGTGTTTTGTACCACAGATTTATCCAACTTTGTAGGATAAGTATCATTGCTGGTTCTACGACTACGTATGATTCGAGAACAAGGCCGAGTGTGGTTACCTGTCAGCGAGGGGCCGGTCCAGCACACTGCGGGACCGCTCCGGCAGCTCAACCCGCATGCTGGACGACCTGTTGTAGGCGGGCAGGGCGCTCTGGGAGCGGGGCAGGCCGCGGCTGGGGGTGGCGGGCCCGGGCGGGCAGAGTCGCGCCGGGCCGCCGCGGCTGTCCGGAGATCCGCAGCGCCGGCGGCCGGGCGGCTCCGGGCTGCCGGCCGCGTGCCGCCGCTCCAACAACTCCAGGAGTGAGCTGCCCTCCCGCACCGGCGAGCCGGGGGTGTGGCACCTGTGGAAACGCAGAGGTGGTGAGACTGAGAGACAGTTACCAGACAGAAAGAAGCCTACGTAAGTCACCGGGCAACAATAAAAGTCACAGGGTGTCCCAAAAGTAAGGTCATCATTTGTTTTGGCCACACCGCCAAAAATACGCGATGGATAGAAATAACTAGGCCATCATATGAAAGAGCATTTTATAAAATTTTATTCTGATATACATATGAGTCAATACATTGGCTCGTAGCCCCACATTTGCTGCTTTTCTGCATGGCTACCATTTCGGGCCGCGTGCACGAATAGACTGCGTTTTACTTCCTCCACTATTCTGGAGCGATTCTCTGGTGAGATGCCGCTTATGTTTGCTCGGAGGGATCATCCTTTAGTTCTTCCCGGCTCGTTGGGTTGTCCTAAAAGACAACCTTTCCGTTGTGTACCCAGAGAATAAAAATATGAAGGTGTAACGTCAGGTGACCGCGGAGGCCATTCAATGGCGTTGCCCTGACTGAAAATTACGCGATCTCACATCCACTCTCGGAGACAATGCATGATCTTCAGGACGGTGCAAGGATGGTCTCCATCCTGCTGAAACCACTGCTGGTTGATGGTGTCGGCACAGCTGCGTTGCGACGTTGCGACGAGCGGAAGAACCACTGGGAGGACTCTCGGCCACCTCTCTTGATTTATTTTCACCCGATTCCCGCTGTCGTCCTCAGGACCTCGAAGCACAGGTGGCTAAGTATACATGCCCTGTGCGTGCATTATACCTGTTTTATGACGTTTTACCGGTTGAGGCGAAACTATGCATGAGTTCAGATAGGGCGAGCTGATAGGGTCTGCTTAGGGCCGAAAACTGGGCGGTATTTACCCTTTGTTTTAATGACGGACCCTCTCTAAGAGTTGAATTTCGACCTTCTCAGTGTTATGCCTACTGCTCGGTCTAGTTATGATCAAAAATGGTTTAAGCATGCAAGAAAATAATTTTATGGATGTACCTTGCACGTGTTAAAATTGGAAGTGATTCGGACTCTTACTTCTCGAGATATTTAAGTTTTAAATCATGACCTTACTTTTGGGACACCCTGAAGTAAGGTCATGTTTTATGATCAATGTATGTTTCATTTTTTTCCATACTCGAGCTGTTGCTGCATAATATCCTATGAACAAAAAGAAAAAAAAAGACAGCAGTAGTCGACAAGTTCGTGTTTTCGCTTTTGCTGATTTTTATCCTAACATCTCGCATTGAGCCGACAGCGGCGATCAATGTCTGCTGAGTGCTGACCTATCGATGTGAACTGACCTGCGAGTGCCACTGTCTGGCGTGTGCCGCTCGCCGGGGGTTGTCCTGCCGGCCAGTCCTAGCCGACCACCCAGCTCTTCCACTTCTTCCTCGAGCCTGCTGAGCGTCCGCCGCCGCTCTGAGGCGCCGTCACCGCTACGGCGACGGACCATCGGTGGCGGGCCGGCGGCCCCTGGACCGGGTGACGGACGGTACTCGATCCGGACGTGTTGGACTTTACTCCTCAGAGGCTCACGGAGAAACTCCACCACGTCATGGACCTGTGTGTGGGCGGGAGAGAGAGAGAGAGAGAGAGAGAGAGAGAGAGAGAGAGAGAGAGAGAGAGAGAGAGAGAGAGAGAGAGAGAGAGAGAGAGAGAGAGAGATAGAGAGAGAGAGAGAGAGAGAGAGAGAGAGAGAGAGAGAGAGAGAGGGCGAGAAAGAGAGAGAGGGGGGTTATGGTTGAGTTAGTAATATATTGCTGCTCTATTATGGCTTCAAGACCATTTATTTACCCAGCCAAGTCCGTTCACTTTGTTCAGTTAGGTGCATTTGTTCCACTGGTCGTCAATCTCTCGATCCGTGCACGCGCTTGCCCACTTTTCCAGCCTAAAACGCTCCATCAAAATGCGACAAAGGTGGACAAACGGCACACTTTATGGCTTTCGCACCAGTTGAGCGGTACGGCTCCGGCCGTTGGTCGGGCCTTCACACCATTGCACGGTATCGCGCCGATGGCCTTCACCTGGTGTGGCGGACCCCTCGACCCCCCACCCCCCCTCCGTCAGCTAATGGTCGATGGCGGACTGGGGCGGAGCCATGCGGGCTCCGTTGCCATCGACCCGGTCCTCACTTTGCAGACCGACACCGCGGTAACGGCGCCCGTTTCACCCAGAGCGACCCAAAGAACGGCGCCGACGCGGCCAGGTGACGGCCGCCACAGTTGACCCCTGACCTTACACCGGGAGGTCAAACGGCGGCGCCTATTGAACCAGGTCTATTCTGGTCAACAAAACACTGAATAGGGTGCACTTTCAGAAGAAAAGATAGTTACACTTTCTATCACAAAATAGAAAGCAATCTCGCGAAAAGTCACCGCTTAAAAGATTAGCTACGCATCTCCTTACGAACGAATGATTAGCCGTTCATCATTATTAAACGCCTTATGCGATACTTTGCAGATAATTTATGCTCATTTTAAGTATAGACGTGGGGTAGACCTTAGGCCAAGGTCCTTGCTGCAGACTTTAGCGTGCTAAATGTCTCAGTAAGATATAGGTCAGCAATGCAAAATTAAACGGACTCAGGGGACTCGCCTGAAAGACCTGAACTTCTAACCGTACCGTACCTACATATTATAGGTCACGGCAGCGAACGCACACTTGCGTCCCCGCACATTGGAACATCTGTGGGATCATTGATCGCTGGGATGCACCCAGGTCCTGACGGGACGTCTGTGCTAGATAATGTAGGACTGAGCCAAGCTGTACGCCCGAGTTGGCACCGCTAGGGTCTGTGACCCAGCTGCGGTTTTAGATGTTTGGGACGTAAAGGTCACTGGTTTGTTTGATTGGTTCCTCGTCAGGTAATCTTGGAAAGCTCCTGAAGCAACACCGTGGCATAACATTGCTCTGGAATTGTATGCACTTTTGACTAAATGATGTGTTCACTTTTTACTGTAATCGTTCAATACTAAGTTGAGCTTCGAAGTGAGGATAGGTAGCCTAAAATTTAGAATCGCTGAATAAATGTTGAGCATTCGATTGCCCTTGACCATTTCGTGAACATTTAACAAAAGCGATCGAGAACTTCATACTTCATAGTAACTAACTACGTATTCATTACCCTTGTATATGACGTGGGTAATGGGTATTCATTATGCATGCCAATAACGTCTTTCAATTAGCTCAGTAAAGCGCAACACAAGCAATACATATGTCTGGAATTTTCAAATTTACAAAAATCCGAAAATAACTAAAGTTTTTGCAATTCAACTCTCTTTCATTGCGGTTAAAACGTGACTGGAACATTTGTTTGGAAACAACGTTCAGCGCTGGGGAACGAAGCCTTCGCTGACATTCACGGCCTGCCGCCTTAGACAAAGACCATCCACGCCTGGCAGCGCCGTTGCGTGCAGAGAATGACAAAATTGACACAAGAATAAACTCAAGCTAGCGGTCTGGTAGAAACGCAAAGACATGGAAAGTAGGTCAGCAGGCCAGAGTTAAAGGACACATTAACGTCATCAGCTGGATGACACCGAGGGACTCCATAGCGTGCTGCGAACTGCGCTTAATGAGGATACTTCTCACGCTAAACATTGTCGTGTTACGACTAAGCTGACCGCTGCGCTCAGGTTAAGCCCTAACCACTCGCAGTACAAGCTTAGACATCATTTGACGTCATACCCATCCTCTAGAACCTGCGTCTGACGTCATACCGTTCCCGGAACTGACGTCATACCGTTTCCGGAACTGACCCGCTCGATGCTGACAATGTCCGGCAGTTTGACGAGCTGCTGGAGACTCTTGGGCGGCTGTTCCACACAGAAGAGGGCCGCCTCCGTCACTACAGCCGTCTGCATGTTCTGGACCGTCTTCCCGCGCCGGAGGATGCACGGCTCGTAGTACCTGCGACACCGGTGCGATGGCAGTTATCCGCCCACGGATCCCCCTGCAAGAAGGCTAGCTTTCCCACCTGCACTGCATCCCCCAACAGTACTCTAACGGTAGTCACCTCTTAGCTGGCCTGTACCGCAACGACAGTGATTCTCTCGCCCCTGCGAGAACAAAAACCTATTGGGCGGCACTGTCATTCCATTAGTAGGCTGGAGTGTGTTCCTAATGGTTTGGTCAATGTCAGAAACGCACCAATGGATCTTACGCCATGTCACTTAACCATTGTTTTATTCATTACATAACATCACCATTGACCAATGACCAATCTTCTCACCAAAGTTCCACTCAGACTAATGGTCTGTAAAATAATGACACTGTGACCGCGGAGGGTAGCATGCCGCGCCCCCCCCCCCGGCCGGTTTGGTTGTTCCCCGTGTTGCGAGGTGCGTTGGTCCGGCCGAGCCGAGTTGATTAGACTACGACAATAAGGCTGGCGACGGGAGCGGCGGGTCAGCCGGGCGGCCGTCCGTCCTGCTGGCCCAATATGCTCGGCCCGGTCGATAGGGTCGGTCGGCCGCCCAGCGCCGGCCGTGCCCGTCCGGCCGGCACGAGCGGCACGAACACCTCCGCCGCGACATCCTCCAACGATCCGAAATTATCCCAGATGGTCTATTTATATCGAAAAGGCAATTGATTTCCAAGGGTGATGCAAATTCTCAGAATGCAATAAGCCGAGCTTAACTTTTCCGTTATTCAGTAAACATTGCCAATAACTATTTTCTTAGCGTAGTCTTTCATAAGTAAGTAAAACACCTTTCCGCTTCTCGACAGGGCTCACTTTTTCACATTCAAGTACTTGGTTTTTCTGGCATTTGTAATATGTACTTTGCGAGTGAGATCGAGAAGTTTATTTGATAAGGTGATGCACTCTGAACCATGAGAGCATGTACGACCACAATTGTCCCAAACTGAGTGAAAATGTGGGCCGATCCTAGCCACTCACGAATTTGGGAACTGGGGCACATTAATTCAAAACGCGTTAGTCAGTATGCCATTTTAACAGTGTTCCATAATCGCTCGTTTTAACGTGCACCATATCGACATTGTGCCGTATTTGATCAAGCGGTGTGACAGCTAACCACTTTCGTTGATTGTCTCGGATCTTTCCCGGGGTAATGCAATTTCGAATCGAACAGTGTTCTTAGGAACAGGCTAATATACCTATAGAGGCTGTAGGTGGTAGGGTTAATATAAATCTAATGCACGTAAGCCTCAAGAATGATATGGCTTAACAAGCAGCGCGCCCTACATTGTAGGGTTAACCAGCATGCGTGACATATGACGAAGAGCGATAGGCTTACTTCCACCATAAGATGCATGTCAGATCTCTATTTCCAGCCGACCTTGACCGAGCGTCCCCAATAGGCGCGTCCCAAATCAGTCATAACACAAACTAGAAACCGTTGCCCTATATGTGTCGCAATTCAATGCGCTCTGCAGCAATGCTCTACACCAATTCTCAGAGTCTACGGAAAATATTGACATCCTCGCACGACTGTGTGAAGTAGGGAGCGTTGAATGAAGTCCTTTCAGAAAACTTACACATTCTAAAAAGGACACCTAACCAACACCCACTATCAGCACAGATGAACCGACCTGATGGACTCGTAACAGGCCGGCGTCATCTTCCTGAGCAGGAAGCTCTCGAGGCGGCTGTTCTTTTTCTGTCCGTCGCCGTGGCCATCCATGGCGGCTGCTGTAGGCGCCCGGCGCTGGCCGGCCGGCCCCGACCCGGCGACCTGTCCCACTGAGCCCCGGTCGGCGGTCGCCCAGGTGTGCTGCCACGCAGGGGGCCTCGTCGGCGCCGGCGCAGCGCCGCGACCCGGGCCGAACGGGCAGCCGAATAGGCAGCCGAATAGACGGCCGAATCGTCAACCAGGACGCCTGTCTCTTTTCCTCTTTTTCTCTTTCTCTCTTCCTCTCTCTTTTTCTCTCCCTCTCTCTCTCTCTCTTTCCCTCTTTCTCTATCCCTCTGTCCTGCTTGCTGAATGTTTTTAACAATCGCTGTCACACGCTTCCTTTCTGTCGCTCCCTCCAAAATACCCTAAATTAACAAAAACAATGTTCTGTATGGCCTATTCGAATATAAAGCGTTCCGCTGCTAAGTACTTGGGACTGTGCTTTTTATAAGTATACTAATTTTGCGACAATAAAAAACGGACTCCAAACGGGATACTATTTACATTCAAATCAAAAGAGATGGATATAACCTGTGTGATTGAGCTATGTGGCTCCACCCCCCCCCCCCGAACTGCCCCTGGACAGTCGCAGATGGAGACGAATCAAGCACATATAATTACGAATTGTCATTCCAAAAACCGCAGTAGTATTCCATCAAGCGAAAGCTGAGAGGAATACTAGACAAACTAACCGTCCTCCGTGACTGTCAAAGATAAAACAATATCGGCAAACAATATTCTACCCGTCCTGCATCAGAATTAGATCACCTATGGTCGATGGGCTGCCGGATGAGAAAGGCAATCCATTTCCATGGAAAGTTCACATCGGCCATCAATTAATTAACTAGACAGGAGTGGCTGCTGCGCTCCAAAGCATCATAAGGTGCATGGCAGGAACTATCGATAATTTATTAGGGAGCATAATGGATTGTTTAGTGTTCTTCTGCGCCCCACTGGCTCCCTCGCGTGTATTGTGCGTGTCTCAACTATCGCAATAGGCTCGATTTTCTTTATCTTTACCCAATGCAAGTTGGATGCATGTTGATGATGACGTGCGGCGCATATGCTTCTCAGGGAATCTCAAGAACAATTACGAACTATGTGTATCATACGCCTTGGCCTCATCCCACTCACTTCGCTGTAAATGGCGCTGGACTATCGTGAATTAATTTTATTGTGACACTCAATCATCACATTATCCAATTCGAACATGTTACAGGTGAAAGAATGGTCAGGCTTGCTTTTGTCAGCATAGCGATGTTTCAGACGTGTCGCGTTTTATTTGTGTGAAACAGCGAAGTAATCTTTGCTCTTGTCTGTGTCGGGATTCACGCCTTTGTCTCCCGGTTTCCATCCAACAGGGCACACTGAAAACAGAAACACATCGTTAAGAGTATAAACATTTTTGCTCCTACAATTATGTTACACACGCAATGCCACATAAAACAAATATATGCAGTGTTTTGCGGCAGATTAGGTTATGAGTGGCTACGTAATACATAACCACTGTGGATGCCTTCTGGCTGTGGACCCGGGTTTTTGCCAAACATAGCCTTCTTCTTCAAATATACGGTATTATGTCCCAACAATTTCGCCCTCGCCAGCCCATCGTCGTAAATTTAGCTCCTCTTATGAGTTATGAGTCTCTCTTGACGAGAGGAAAATTGGTCGCACGAAGAACTAATGACACAAATAACACGAAGGACTAACGATTTATAAAAAAAACACGTTTTGGTTTTTACTTGCTTGAGTTTGGCGCATTATGCGTTCTCTAGATAACAAAGCTGTTGCATAATATTGCGCAATATCGATAATAAATGTATTCTGATTGTTTGATCATGTTTTAAATTTTGTTTTTAATTTTTAGCAAATAATTGTTGTCTTTGTGAAGCATATAAGATTTGATTTGCCCTATGCGTAAAAGGCGAAGCCAGACGTCCCTTACAGCGAAGGCGAGGAATATTTTTTCTTAGGCCATTTCCATCCTCAAGCCACTCTCATGTCTCTCTCGAGCCGGTGCAAGATAGTTAGTGTCGAACAAATGTCAGGGCTCACAGTCTGCCACATAATCTGTCTCATTTGGAGCTCACCTTCTCCGTGTATGTCGACAAACTGGTAGGCCTGCACGAGTCTCATCACCTCGTCCACGGAACGGCCCACGCCGATGTCGTTAACGATGATCTGTCGCAGCACGCCCTCCGTATCGATTATGAACAGACCTGGGCGAGGAGTCGGACACAGCAGTCAAAGAAAAATAACCGCCTTTCAAACGTGACGCCTTTTATGGATTCCACCGATGGTATAACGCCAATTTTTATGGTGAACACTGGAGTGATGAGTTGTCATTATTTTAATTTTCTGCAGCAGCCATAAACGGAGAATATATATTTGATAAGCTGCACTGCATTTGACTCAGCTCTGATCACCCATTCAAAAAATAATGTCAGGCAAAGGACTTATAACGCGTTTGTTGACTGATGTATAGTCAATTTCGGAAGGAGCTTGTCCACCGACCTCTGAACGGGTACCCGAGCTCCTCGTTGAGCACGCCGTAGGCGCGTGAGATGACCATGTTCTTGTCGGAGAGCAACGGGATATTCATGGGCCCCAGGCCGCCCTCCTTGCGAGGCGTGTTGATCCAGGCCAGGTGACAGAAGTGCGAGTCGGTCGAACACGCTATCACCTGAAATACGGTCATTCAATAACATGATTAAAACTTAAACTAAATATATATCATTAAAATATAACACTTTAGATAAATAATGATAATGCATTTACAAGACACGCACTATAAAAGTCGCCAGGTGGATAAGCTATTTTAACCCTCGCATGTGTGCGGCGTTTGCCAGCTTCTAATGTGTAGGGGGGGGGGGGGGTCGGTTGGACCCCCCTTGCCGTTTGGCCCCTGATCGAGCTAGAGCTTCGCGGAAAAAACGAGCGTGCTGCCCGTGACGAGAGGAAGCCGATGATACCCAATTTTAAAGGGACACTCCCACCTTAACATTAGTTTTGAGTTGAGATAGCCAAATTGGTGGCCATGGCCTGCAAATACCGGTTTGGGCACTCACAACATCGAAAAATGCTTTAATTCGAAGATATGGAATTTCAAACTTGCAGTTTTCGGATTCTAAGGGGCTAATGCATTGGAATGCCCCCTTAGAATTTGTGACGTCAGCGGAGATCTAACGATTTTTAAATCTTAGACTAAAACCATCGTTAACACGGGGTGGTATACGCTGCTTTGCGCGCAACGTCTGCCGCACTTTAAGGCTGCCAAATTATTGCTTCCAAATAAAGTCGCTAGTAACAGGGGAGTCCCAAAAAGTAAACAAAAGTAAAAGCCTAATATCTTGAAAACCAGTGAATATTTTTCGGTGAAATTTGGTAGATATTCCTTTTCGCTCTTTCTGAACCAAGGGACATCACTTTCATGCCAATTCATTAACTTTTTTGAAGATGGGAGGGTCCCTTTAAGGTCCTAGGTCATTGGTTGACCTTCCAGGTCAGGTCAATGACCCAAAGTCGGGAAAATCGGGACCTGTTAGAAAGTCGTAGAGGGGTTTTTCGGGGTGCTGATCACGAATATCGTGTTAGTTTTGATCACAGATGATGTCTTTAAGCATTTAGACCAGGTCGGGTCAGGTCAGGTCAGGTCAACCAGTAGGCGTCGTGACGGGTATTCGTAGTACGTGTCAACCGCCTCTGAGTCTGACAGCTTCGTAACATGTTACGAAGGCACCAAAACTACTTCGTAAATGTTCAAATGGTTGCTAAATTTGAATTCAGCTCCAAAAACTAGCCTAGAAACATGTACAGCTCGAAAAAGTGAACCGAGGTCACCCGAGGTCACCAAAGGTCAATGACCTGACCTGACCTTCAGATGACCTTGACACCCACCCTAATACATGGAAGCAACATCATATCACATGTTTGAGCGTTTGAAACCACGAAAAGCTTGCAAACGCGCGGCTAATGCGAGCCGACATACGCAGAATCGAGATTCCGGCCAAACATGGTCTCGGAAAAGAGGTCACAGGTCAAAGGTCATTTGGGTCAGGGTCATGAAATTTTCAGGGTAGGTGTAAAATTGATCAATGTGAGGGTACTGAAAGTTTCGTCGCGATCGGCCGCTTTTTACGCGAGTTATTCGCGAAAAACCATGGGAGGGGTCCATCCGACCCCCCTACACATGCGAGGGTTAATGTCCTATATTTTGTTCATTTATATCTTACCTCACAATTTATTTGACGGAATTTCCATGCTGCGTCGCTGAATGCCACGATCTCAGTGGGGCAGACAAATGTGAAATCCAGCGGGTAGAAGAACAGAACCAGGTACTGTCCTCGGTAGTCAGTCAGACAGATTTCCTGAAAATCGCCGTCGATGGCTGCCTGGCTTCTGAAAAAGGGAGCTTTCTGCAGGAGTTGCGGGTACGGCATCTTCACACAGCAGGCTGAAACGGAAGGTCAAACATGTAATACAACATGTAGTACAAGCTGATCAGCTTGACGTCTGGATCTTATGTGTTGTCATTGCATGTTCTGTGATTAGAAGAGGTGTTATAAGGTACCAACATTTGAACAAAATGGTTCGTATCTTTATGATATGATAACCCTTTAAAAAAGCGGGGAATGCCTGTGGGTGTATTTTAACTTCTCGTTTGGAAAAAGCTATGAATTTGAAAAGAAATCATCATCTGTCTCAGATTATATTCATTGTCCGCTATGTCATCAGATATGATTAAGAAATTCTGATTAATCAAAAGTTTGGCATCAATGGAAAGAAACGTAAACGCAAAAGAACACAAGAATACAGACATCACTTAGCCGATGCTGGATGCCGCCTTTACAGGACCGCTTACAGCAAGACAGGCCCACTCACCTCTTCCACCTGCCCCACGACTGAAGACTGCACAGAGGACCTCGAACTGATCAGCCACCTGGATCCTCTGGACAGTCTACAGAAGGTGAGTGTATACCACCGTCAGAGGCCGGTCGAAGTCACCTGCGTGATCCGCTGGGGCGTGCGCGACGCAGGACAAACTTAGCGCTACACAAAGACGTCAAGATAGGCCAACTTTGTCCACCTCCCACCGGTTCGCCACGCTGTTCGGGACGGTGTTAGAGAGCGTCCCGCGGGGATCCAGGTTATTGTGATGACATAACCTCTAACTTCTAGTGGGATGAGCTAGCTGAAAATCCCAGCCTGGCATGGGGTGCGCCTTCCTTCCCACACACCGCGGGTGAAAGGCTTCGTCATCAACAGCCAGCTGAATATTTCATTTCTTTTTAGTTTATAGCCACCCAAGCTATCTCACTAGAGGATTTCTTCCTCTTCTGCCCGCTCGCCTCATGTAAAGCTGGAAATGCTGCCTACCGTAGGTAACAATTGTCCCTTGCGTGACCGCGCCAGCTGTTGACTTTCCTCTCGCACAAATGACTCGACACTACGGCGCTGTTACAAGTAACAATGTTGTGTGCGTTTTCTGTATGGCGCTCGCCGACCTTCATGCTTTTAAAAACCCACCAACCAAGCGCAAGTTTAAGTCGTGTATTTAAACGTTGACCTGAAGGCAGAGGATCCACTCCACAAGGCCGGTGAAGATTGTGGGTCTCGGGTGTCGTTCACGTGAGGTGTCTGTCTAGTGTCGAGTCTACTGATCCTAGCTTCACTTACTACTTTCTCTGCACACATGCACTGTATGTATGTTTTCCAGCATTCAAAAAGAAAAGACGGACAGTCATCAAAATGCACTTGTTAACTTTATTTCAATAACACATGAATAGGAATTACTGCACACTCACTCGCTCTAACAACTAAGGGTGAACATTAAACAGTACAGGTTGTGGGCACATCGAATAGCTGACAAAAGAGACAAAAGAAAGACGTTTGTGTCATTTTTGATTCTGCTATGACAGCGAGCTCTTTCAGCATGCTTGATGGAAGCAAATGTATACGACGATTAATGAACACTCATGTGTTCTAATGGTGTGGCATCCCTTGTTAGCTGCCTACGTTAGTTCAAATCCGACTCTCGGGGCGAATAAAACGCATTCACTGACCCCTGGTCCGATCATCCGACGCTCAGGGTCAGACTGACGCAGCTATTGACCTCAGGTCATCCGACGCTCAGAGTCAGACTAACACAGCTACTGACCTCAGGTCAGGTCAGATACTCTCGGTCAGACTCGCGTAGCCTCTAACCTCAGGTCAGGTCCGACATTCGAGTCAGACCAGCGCAGTCATTGACCCCGGGTCAGGTCACCTTAGGGTCACAGATCACAACATACAGCAGGCTCAGGCCCGCGCTGCACTACATTATATCACTGATCAGGTACCCTTGTTAGTTTATGAACTAGTCTGTAGTGAAGGCGGATCATTGTTATGTAATCAGTAGCGACGCTGGAACATCGTTGATTCTTGTTAGTTATGGATCCGTCCACGAATGAAAGGCGGAGGGAGTCTTGACGGGACACTTGGACAGCAGGGCTGGCTCCGCTTAGAAACGCTCAAAGTCGGCCTTGGTCAGCTGTTTGACTGTTGCTTTGTTCTTCTTAGCCGTCTTCCTTCCACCTGTGAAAAGATAGTTATTAGATACAGTGATTTAAAGACGGATCAAAGTTTTAGGCACCTAAGCATTGCACATCTGGTAAATTCATCGAACTATCAGTAAAGCAAGGCTAAGCGCTTATCTAAATTTCGAGTTAACGCACGCAATACTAAACCCTACTTTGTTACGTTATGCCCCCTCCCCCACATGCATATATCAGAATCAACTCGGTCGCAGTCGTGAGCTATTTCCCGCCCGTTTTCGACCACCCACACTCCCCCAGTGTGAGATTGGGACATAGCTATCGAGGTTGAATCACCCTGGGTGAGCGTTCCTCCCCGCCGGCACCGGCACCAACTTCGGAGTAATACGCCCCCAGCAAGCCTATACTGAAGACAAGCTGCACTTTGTTTGTTAATTATTTGTAGAGCCTGATAGACAGCAAAAACCTGCACTTATCATCTAGAGAAACGGGTGTCGACAAGAGTTCGTCATAACCTGGGGCGACAAACAATGTTTGAATATATTTGTTTGTCTTTGTGGTGTAAAATTCATCAAAGCCAAAAAACTATTTATTCGACATTGCTGAATTTAATTGGATTTAAGTCTGCGTTATATTCTTGCTTGCAAAATCTTACCATAAGTGATAAGATCTGAAGGCTTGCCGTTGCCTGGCTTGTGCTTGTATCCTTTGCTTTCCGGGACATTGAATTTGACTCCCACGGTGTACTCTAATTCCTCAAGAGGAATGATGGTCGATGACACAGGCACCAGTTCTGCAAAAGAAGCAAAGTAGTTTTGTGAGTACGATAACTAAAAATAACATCTTAACCCGCGCGGGGCTGAGGGGGGGTAAATTTTACCCCCCCTCGCGAATTTTTGCGATATCTCAAAAACGGCGGCGCGCAGCGCCGCCAAACTTTCAGTACCTTTTCTTACATCAATTTGACACGTTCTCTGAAAATTTGAGCGAAATCCGTCGGAAAATTTTTGAGAAATTGACGTTTTAGTGACGTCATGTTCGCCATTTTCGCCTCAAAAACGGCAAAAGTTCAAACGCCGCTAACATCTTCATTTTTAAAGGAATCAAGACGTAACAAAAAAGGTTATACGTAATTTTACTTTGTCTATCAAATGGCTATCTCGGTTTTTTGAAAATTTTGGATTTTGGCCTAAATTTAAAAAAAAAACTGACTTTTTTGGGAAAATCATTATAAAATCCAAAATTTTGAGTCTATCGAAAAAACCGGAATATATGTCAGAGAAGTGGTCTATGTTCACCTACATACCAAATTTTAGAAGAATCGGTTCAAAAATGTGGGAGTTATTCAAAATTTTATGACGTCACGACACACAAAATTTTTGACAAATGACTTTTTTTGGAAGTTCTAGACCTCGTACGGAAACAAAAATAGCACCATTCGATTCGCCGTGAAAAACTGCATCAGATAGACACCTTTTTAGGCCTTAACAACCAACTTCAAAATTTGACCTCACTTGACCTGACCTTGACCTGACCTTGACCTGAAATTCATCCAGAGGTGGTCCATATCACTTATTGAGTGTGCCTATTGAATTCTATGAGTAAAATGACCCATAAAACATGTGTCGCACATGCCCTTTTCTATATTTTGTTTTTTGGTGACCTGACCTGACCTGACCTGACCTTGACCTCTGAATGATATTGTATGCAACGAATATTGTCTTGGTAGCCTAAGAACACGTTTTGGGCGATCAGTCTCAGTCCATGACTCCATTCTTCGGCAACTACGGTGCAAGGCCGATACTGTAGAAACTTGCAATTTGTACCCTTGACCTGACCTTGACCTTGACCTCAAACTTTAAATTAAGTACATGTTTTTAGTAGTTCGTGATGAGAGCTTTCGATTGGCGTTTGAATTTTCCAAATCGGACCATTAGTTCGGGAGATAACAGGGGGGGGGGGTAAAATTTACCCCCCCCCCCAGCCCCGCGCGTTCGGCTGGAGACCCCAGCCCCGCGCGGGTTAAGACATATTGCCCTCGTGCCACAGCAAAGGCTCTGTAATATGACATACGGAGCAACGGACGTAACAGATCGAACGACATCAAATTAGACGGACCACTTGAAAACATACAAATATACCGGTGTGCACTATCAAGGGCAGGCAACTAAATAATAACATTTTTAATTGTTTCCAGCTGCATCAATTTTTAGCCAGTATATTCAAGGCTAAACGCTGCATTTAGGTTTTAGATGAGATTAAACTATGTTGCTGAGTGACTTCAAAAGCATTGATCGAATGCTAAAAAATTCACAATAGATTAACCCCATACCGTCAAACCAGTATTCAAACTTTGGCGCCCACAAGTCCCAATAATACATAGGTAGGTACCTGCACTGGATGATAGAAAAAATAAACGCAAATATTATCAAAAAGTGGGCTCATGATGTCGTCCACAGTGGCAAACTGCTTAGGAACTAGGCCACTTTTGACCGCTCGCTCATTTTTCTGGCTTTTTCCTGAGGCGCTGATATTCACACACACACTGCTGCGGTACACTAGGTGACTAGCATATGGATCATTTTGAAGCCTGTCCCGCGAGAGCTCGAGTCCGATTCGTTGGGCGTCATGGAAATAAGTACCTAATGCTTGAGAACAATACGCATGTTTGTGTTTTGTGCCTGAACGTACAAACACCGATAAATTCCGGTAAAAAGTTGATGATCTTTATCGAAGAAAGTGATTCAAGACGACGAAGATTGCATTTGCATTCTCCGTAACATATGCTTTTCTTACATTCCCGTTAGTTAATGACATGCCTTTATCTGCCCTCTAAATTTCAAATTTATTCTTAATGCTAATTATAGCTCTGCAATCGCCCGAATCCGAATAGGTATTGTCATTTGTGTCACCGTTTATTTCATTACACCTTGGCAAACCCACGCATTCCTCGTAAGCGGTGAATCATAATGGCGTGACGTCATGATGACAGCTGCGCTAACAACTTCCTCGGCAGGGCAAAAAATGTAATAAGCTTATATGGAGTTTTGGAATCGTGAGAAGATATGAGACACTTTCCACAAATGCCAACTTTACCACTTGTACAGACTACATATGAAGAGCGGTAGACGCCAGCAGTCCATGCTGCAATATTCATTTTTTTGCACATTTCAGGCGTGTTAATTGAGGCTTTGGCTCTAATTTTGCCAACTTTGAACATGTGATCATTTCTTACATCAATAGGGTAGTGTGGGGTAATTTGAACATATTTTTACGTCTTCTCCGTTGTACCAAATTCCAGTTCAACCCTGGATGAAGAAAAACTGTTTCAGTAGCGCAAGTGTCACTTGCTTTCACCATGCAAGCCTCATTTTTGGACGAGCCGAGCATACCTTGAATAGCATAGCCTCACTTCTCCACCAAGTCACGGTGTGTTCAAACTGCCCCACCGTGGGGTAATTTGAACATACTGCCTTTACCTGTCATAAAAACGATAGTCTCGCCAGCACCGATGTTGTTTGACCCATAAACAAATAGGCAGAACAATTCTAAACATACCTTTACTTGAAAAATCAACACAACCGCAAAAATAGCAGTTGCAGAGTATCAATATCTGCACGCTGCACACCGGTCAGTTGACATAATTCGCCCCTCTTCAATTAACAGAACGTCTATCATTTTTGTTCGATAAAAACTCTCCCAACCGTACTACATCTGTTAAAGTGGTGCCAATCGAAACCTGGACATTTAGAGTTCTGATTTTGTCCAATGTCCAATTCGGAATTGGTTGGACAAAGGTAGCAGACTGGACAACATTGGACGATGGCTTGCTACACTTCAGCGCTTTTTATAAAGTAATCGTGCATAGCATTGATTGGCGAATGGAAAGCTTGTTAAGCTCTCAATATAATGAACACTTTTCGGCTGGTAAAATTACATGATAAGCAATATAAATGACAGTTTTTAGTGTTGATAGCTGCATAATTTTCGGACATATTTGGACAAATAGTTGACTTTAACATTTTTGGACGGAAAATCAACAAAAATGCTGGACATTATAGACGGATGTTAGACGTAAATTTTCTAAAACTGGCATCACTTATCTGCTACTGCCTTGGGTCGAAAATATTGGCAAAAAAAAAAAACTGGGAGCGTTGTTTTTTCGGAGCTATCCCTGTCTTCATTCAAATTCTCACACTATGTTCAAATTACCCCACGCTAAAAGTTATTTTGCCATTTTAAAAAACAGAGTTCAAAAGCAAATTTCTTGGATTGAAGGCACTGATTAGGTCATTATACAACAAAAGCCGTTGCGTATTAGGCGCTAGCAATGCAAGATTTTGCGCTGCAATGAAGCTGCAATGACGTGTTGTTAGGTGTTTTTCCTTGCGAAATTGATTTTTACACTGTGCGTCAACATCTTCATTCCCTGAAACTTTAAACCCCGTTCATATGATAGCCCTTTTAGTTACGATAATTTCTCTCATTGGTCTTATTGTCATGCCACTTATGGATTTTCCGTAATTTTCTGTTATTCACACTGTGTTCAAATTGCCCCACATGTTCAAATTACCCCACCCTACCCTATCGATTGAAAAATGCACATAGAACTCTTTGACCCTAACACATCTTGCGGCCGACACAAAGGCACAGAGCCTGCTCCCCGCGTGGCCTCTCACCCACAGAGCTCAGGTGCCTTACGTCACCCCCCCCTCTCTCTCTCTCTCTCTCTCTCTCTCTCTCTCTCTCTCTCTCTCTCTCCCACTCACCCAGTCTGTAGACATCGTCCTCCTTGGCGTACATGAAGGGTACTGCCAGAGAGGTGGCCACCAAACACAGGAACACCAGGCACCGCATCTTGTCCAGCTGAGAGACCGCCCGCCGGACGCTGGCAGAGATCACAGGTGGAGCGTCCGCTGCCGGCCGACACTGCACTCTCCGCGGCGACTCCCTCCCAAACCGGCCTGTGACCTCGGTGAAAGTGCCGCGTGCAGCGGCCGTGTGGGCAGCTAGACGGTCACGTGACCTTCACAGCCCCAAATGGGCAACGCTCCGGCGCTGCACGCAGCGTTACTTACCGGTGCATGGCTTGATTATAGCGCTCGGGTAAACGGTCACCATTGGTTCGATTGGCTTCCAATAATGACTGAAGACGGACACAGAGCAATGTTAAATCTTTGCGTTATATTTGGTAAGGTCGGTAGAATTGAGACGTAGTAAAGTGTTCTTTCAGCACCTTTCTTTGTGCTAAAGAATATCTGTGTGCTAGGACAAGAGACGAGGACATAAAACTTGGATATTTTCATCCCACCTAATTAACTACTGAGGTGTACGGGATATCGTCGTGGCCAACCGTTAACAGCTTGCGCATCAGCGGACAGCGCTTTCACTATGTAGGGAAAAAAACTCGTCATGAATGGTGGTTCTTTGTGACAGCAAAGGGTCCCGTTTACATCCATCTCTGATATCTTTTAAGTTCCATTACTGATGCCTGCTATTCATTATTTGAAGTATACAATAAAGAAAGCGCGTCACCACATCATCGCAGCTACTCAGCATGGCAATTACTCGCTCTCAATTAATTGATGGCATGACTGGCAGTTTCAGGACAACGGTCTGTCACAGAACAGCGAGCATATGTCTCACTGAGAGACGGACTGCGAGTCGGGAACAGCACATTCACGGCGCATTCTCCCGTCTTCGGCGTCCTCTATTCGTGTGCCTCAGCGCCACCTGTGCTTACCTGCGCCGATCGTAGCTGCATCCTGGCATCCATACAGGTACCGCTTAACTGCATGGTGCTCCGGTGTGTCAAATAATATGCATGTATTTAAGTCAGCTTAAAATATCGCCTTCAGGTCAAGGTAAGGTCAGAGCCACTCAGGTCACGAAGCCGTTCAAAAAAGATCGTATTGCATATAATTTGATTCGGCAGATCTTTCCGAGTCCATTGCTGGCTATGCCGACTCACTATCTCAAGATGATCGGAAGTTATTGAAAAACTCTTAAAACCTTAGCGTGGTCATCAAAGTCGTTACGAAGATCAATGATATATGTAAAACTGAACCATCGAACCTTGCAAGGAGTGCATGAAATCAGGATTCCATGTGTTTTCAAATCATTTCCGACGCCAAAATAACATTTTCCGACTTTTTTGAAAATATTATAAATAGGTTAGCAAGTTGTGAAACTTCTATAGAGGATGCGTCCTTAAAGTTGTGAAAGCTTTTCTTCTCCTTGTGAAAGCTTTTCTGGCACTGAGGGCGTTGCAAAGTTGCGACATTTTAGGACTGTGCGGTGTGCAGGGGGCTCACTTATGACGTCATAGGTCAGTGACCTGACCTGACCTGAAAATGCAGTCGGTAATTCAAGATTTGACTTGAATCAAACTCAGGTGCGTCAGTTTTCAGCTTCCTCTCATCGGCGTATTCTGAGGCATCACGAAAAAAAACGTATGGGGATTGGAGGCGGCACCCATCGACGCCCCCATCCGCCGCGTCTGCTAACTTCTTGAACCCGGCAGCTGGCGGGGACAAATCTCTGCTGCCTGCTGACGGAGGACAGATGATTCCCATGCATGCTTTCTTTCTGTGTACCTAAAGCAATTTCAAAATGATAAGAATAAGCGGAATGTTTATCTTCTTCTCTTCAAATTAATCAAGGGTTTAAATAATTCAATGATCTCGTTTTAATATTATTTCATTGCGATTCTTCTTCATTTTCTGTTGCACCTTATGTTTATTTACTATCCGATCCCGCAGTGCCTCTTACGAAAAGCTGACGCACTACGTAATTCATTGATGTAATAGATTGGCCATTGTCTTATTTGAGTTTTCGACGAAAAATGCAATACCTATGACTGAGCGGGATGCCAGGTGTTGATATTGAATAGCCCCGCTGATAGGTATTCATTGACTCTGGTGGAATATCAACGGATGATTTTCTAAATCAGAAAAATATCGAACGGCCATGTGCTCCAGTGCCCAACTTCCATATGTGCCTTTCGAAATCATGTGCGCTTACCAAACTTAATGAGCAGGCGCCTAAACGCATCGTAAAAAGGTGTACGCACTGGGGCAGGGCACGAGGGACCTGTGTGCGAGTGACCCGCCCCAGTCGTCTCTGGAATGTTGTGCGGGCAGTGCCGCGGTCAAGGTAATGACAATTTTTGGGTTTGCTGCGCTTTGTTGCTATTTCATGAGCGTTAAGTGTTTTGTGTGGTGCTGGTGGTGCGGACAGTGCATGATGGTGGACATGAACAGCGAGAGATATTTTAGTGCAAACTTTAGGACTTAGCACGGTCGGACGTTTTTGGAGGGAACGTTGAGCTATCCATCCGTCAGTGAGTGGGCTGAGTGAGTTTGGTGAGTGAGTTATGGTGAGTGAGTTGTGGTGAGTTGTGTGTGGTGAGTGTCGATCTATGGGAAGATAAATCGACGGGACTCCTCACGTCTGGATCATTCTACGAGGAACCTGGAGCTTCGGATCGTGAATGGTTAGTCCGTTCCAGTCCGCGACTGGAGCGGTGATTCAATTTTCTATCGTATGCTGCTTTTGTGTAGCTTATGGCGGATCCAGATGATTCAGGGCCCAATCTTACCAAATGCTGTGAATGCGCGGGATTTGGTAAGATTGGGCCCTGTCGTATTCTACTACTTCCAAAATTGATTGGTGAAGATGTTAGGTACACACTTTGTCAAACGTGTTAGTCAACTGGATCTGTCTGTGATTTAGGCATGCATGCCTCGTTCTAACCGTATTTGCCATGTCGAACTGTGTTAACTGATGTGCACAGCTGCCATCCGTGCTCCCGGCTCCCTGCACGGACTTGCCGCCCGTCTCAGTCTGTCGCCGGGGGCACCATTCGCCGGAGTCTGGTCAGTCAGCTGACCTCTGACCTGGGGTCGGCAGGGGTCACCTCCACCAAGGCCAACGCGCACGCACACGATTATTAGCACAACATGTCACGTCAGCAAAATGGGAAAAGATATAGCTGGCGAACTGCCCCTGGTAGGTAGGCAGACCCGGGGCTAACTGCGCCCCTCGGAGGTAGGCTAACCCGGGCTGGCCGTGCCCCTGGGAGGTAGGCTCACCCGGGCTGACCCGCCACGCTGTTGCTAGGCGGCGGACAACGCGGCGGCCGAGGGGAGATGAGGGGAGGGGAAGGTAATAGCGGGGAGGGGTCCTCTGCGCTGGCTCAAGGGCCGGATGGTAGGCTGAACCAGTACACATATCGATTAAAGCTATGCAAGACCCACTATTGTTACTATTCCGTAGTATCGACGGTCGGTTTCTGGGTAATTTACCATCGGTATTTTATTGATTGACCCCGTTTACACGGGCATCACTAATCCACTCTGACGGAATAATTTGCCCTTGATCAAATAATCAAATGACATAGCATTCTTGTTCTGTGCTGACCCTGGAGATGGTTCACGTTATCGACGGTAAATGTTCAGGATATGTATCGATGATAATTACGATTGGATTATAAATCGTTCGATATTCTTTTCTATCCTTATCTTTCGATAGTGTTTCAACAGCTGCTGGTTGGCTGCATATCGATTACAATTTTATGCTATCACAATCTGTCTGTAGCGTTGACGGTCATTTGCCTGGACATGTAACGTTATCGCTAAATATAGGCATCGCTATTGGACCACCTTGCTTGGCAAAATCATTAAATCAGCTCAAACTGTCCACCATTTTTTTAAATTCGACTTTTTACGACGTCGTGTTCGTAATGTCGTAAAGGAACTCCTTTGCATGCTTGTAGTAACGCCAGCTACCAATTTTTTTTTTTCAAACTGGCACAACAGTTGACGCAGCAACGCAGCAACGCTGAATGAAACACAGCAATATATTTCAAGAAAACTTATATTATATTGAATGCTAAAAATATTTATATTTTGTATTATTGGACAGCTATTTTATGTCTACTGCCAAAGGTCATATCGACCTTGTACTTACGGGTACGTGTAGTTGCTTACAATCATTCGAGTTTATTCCAAGCATCTTATAGCATACTTTGAAAAGCAGTATTTATTTGATGACGTCACTAAAACAAACTCATGATGAAGAGCGAGGGCCTAAGTAAGACCCACACTGCAATGAAGGTAAGCAATTTTCTTGAAAACCATGTGGGTGAGAGTCAATGAATATCACAGCCGGTAATTCATCGAGTTCCGCCTCAGCTTGGCTATATCAACACAATTTAAATGTACAGGTGGGACAGTCATTTTAATAGGTAAGTAGGGTATCATCATCTTTCTACAATGTCGAAAGTTATTGGTTGGCTCTGTGTCGATGGAGATTTTATACTAGCATCGCTAGCTTTCATCAATATCGACTGTCATTGGTAAGTTATGTATCGATAGTATTTCCATGCTACAAAGCAATCATCCGGTAGTATCGACGAACAGCGGTAAGTTATCTGCTCAGCTTATAAACGATCGTCTCCATCTTCTGGCCAAGGTTTTTTTTTCGCTAGTTGTGGCTAGCCATGAGAACATGTTGGTGTGTTTGTTATCGCTATTCGGTCTTGTATCCAATCTACGAGTGGTTTCGTTCAATGGCAGCAGCCAACTATCGGCTGTTGTCATATTGTCCCGGCCATTTTCAACAGGGACAGCAAGGTAAGGCAGCTCTTTGTGATATTCCGTGTCGCTCGGATAGCAGTACTTACTTCCAAATATTCAATATTTATGGCCAGACGTTGAATGTGCTTCCTAACTGCTCGTTGTTTTTGCTCGCTCGCTCTTTTTTGGTCATACATGTGAACGTGTGTAATTTGGTTCCCCATCAGGTCAACCATCACTTCATAGTCTCTTATTGTCAGGTAAGCCATGCGCTTCTCTTCACAAGATGTCGCTAGTCAGCCACCACTGCACACCTGCGTCTGGTGATGGTGAGTACGGTATCAATAAAAACCGACATTTGAACCAATGATAAGTCCCTTTAGGTCAACGTTAGTTGTTATGACTCGCTTTTATAGTTCATTTCGCTCTCGTGGAACACTTACGATGGTCAAAATTTGCGCTTATTTTGGTCAACTTTGCCACAAGCTCGGGAAAATTCTGAGTTTTGAAATTCAAAGAGCAGTATTTAAAATTTGGATGATTTACAGCGTCCGCAGGGATTTTACCTACATCAGCTTACGCTTGCAATGTCCTGGAATTTCGGCGGTACTTGCTTACGGCATGACAAGGGGCGAGCTTCGTCCCGAGTTATTACCTAGAATAGGTAGGATTTAGTTTAAGACGTAATTTAGGATTACTGAAGGCTTAGGTTAAGGCTTAGGTTAGGGCTTAATTAGGGCTTAGGTTAAGGATTAGCATAAGGATTAGGCTAAGGGTTAAGGCTGAAGCAGACTCTTCCCGCAGTTAGGAAATCGCATGGAGCGCCAGATCAATTACATTGCATCACGCTCGCATCAATCGTATGCGGAAGATGCGTACGATTGATGCGAGCCTAGTTAAAAAAGGCTCTAGCATGCGATTTTCTAGCCGCAGAAGTCTGTTTCAGCCTTTAGGTTAAGGTCTAGTTTAAGGAAGCCTTGGCTGGTTCCAGGACATGTTTTAACTAGAACACCTTGGACCAGCCGGTGATTTAGATTTAAGGCATATTTGTGCCGTATGGCGCGAATATTTCCGTATTCAAGTACCGCCCTCATTCCAAGGCTGTGAGCCGCAACGATTCAGCGTCACAATCAGTATCTCATTCCATGGTTTAATTCATCTCATGGTGCATTCCGAGCAGCGCAAACACATATTCCTTCATGTCAACAATCAAAAAAGTTAAAAACAGGAGCTTCTTGTTTTTCAGCTCGTTACCTTCGCCGGATCACTGGACTGCTCAGCTGAGCGGAGCAGAGCCTGCCATTGCTTAGGACACCGTCGTGAGCGGAAAACTGTTTTAAATCCAGCATCTAAGAAATCAAGGCTAAGCATTCACCCCCTAATGACCAATGGTCATCCTCTTGTAAGTGCTGGCTCCGCTGGGTATCCTGTTTGCTATTTTCTCCCCATTTTCCAGCTCAGCTGCTCGCCGCCGCCGCCGCCGCCGCTGGGACCACCTCGCTGGTTGAGCCGCCGGGGGACTGGCCACCCCTCAGCTGGTTCCTCACAGGCCGGTCCCAGCCGGTTTGGTGGAAGCTGGGCTACCAGTCCTTCGCGTTAAGCTGATGCCACACTATTTCGTCTTTTCACTCCTTCGATAAATTCACGAGTCCTATTTGCTCGCCCATCCCTGTTCGTTGTAAGGTCTCACACCTTGCTAGCGGACGTGTTTCTGAAGTCCGTCGGTTGTCAGAGGTAGGTGTCTCTTCACTTCTCCAGTCCGTTCGGCACTCCAGAAGTGTCTCTTTACACCGTTAGGCATAAGTAGTAGCGCCTTGGTAGGTATACCAGGCCGGCGCATTGGCGAGGTCTCAAAGCCCAATAACGGATGTGCCTCCAGAGGTAATGAGTCAGAGGGGTCTTAACTTCTTAAGTTCGCCAGGCACTCCTCAGAAGTGTCTTTACATGGATAGAAATGAGTGAGTGGGCGCCTTAGGCTTGTTTCCACAATCCGGTGCCTTGGATAGGTCTCACAACCCGGTAACGGGGTAAGTTAGCCTCCTGAGGTAAGTTGTCCGAGGTGTCTTCACTTCATTTCGCCAGGCGCTCGCCATAAGTGTCTTTTTGCATCCATCTACATGAGTAAATGGGCGCCTTGAAAAGGTCTCACAATCCGATAACGGATGTGCCTCCTGAGGTAAGTTGTCAGAAGTGTCTTCGCTTCTTCAGTTTGTCAGGCATCATTCAGAAGTGTCTCTTCACTTTGCTAGGCGTCAGGCAGAGGTAAGACATTTTGTAAGGTATCTGTCAGAAGTGTTTTCCTTGTCTGTTCGGAGTCACTCAGAAGTGCCTCTTCATATCAGATGCCAATCAATGTTGTCTCTTTAGGTCTTTAGGTGTTAGTTAGGGGCGTCTATTTAGGTCGTTAGGCACGATAAACAAGGTGTTTCAGCAATTCGTTAGGCATCGGTAAGTGATGTTCTCTGACGTCATTAGACATCCTTCTGTCATGTAAAAGGTTTATCTACGGCTTTAACTGCCAATCATTGACATCTATGAACTCTGTAGGCACCTGCAATTGGTGCATCTTCATTTTGGCACTGTTTTTCTTTTTTACTTCCATTATTCATAGGTGTGTTGTTAACAACAATTAAGTTGAATATAAAAACGAAACTGAATCAATAATGAGAAATAAATAAAAACATACATCCGATGCAAATAAACATTGTAAGCATGCCACATAAAAGAATTACAATAGCGACTACGAATTTAGGATTTATTCTTGAAACAGTTGAGGCGTCGATTTATAGGGATTGACCTCATTCAGATATTTACTTATTAACTGACTCGATTTTGAGCTTTAGTTTCATCGCATTTGCAGATGTAGGTACTATCAGATATATTGAAAGCCGATCGTTTTATCGCCGATCTTGCAGGTGAGACAATTTAACGTTTCACAAGTGGTTTGCGATTCGCAAGTTGTGGATTAAAATGATGGGTGTCAAACAGCAAGCCTGAAGGAAATGGGAGATATGCTTGGTAGGTTTGTTTTATGAGTGAACTTTTCAGTCTTGTTATGTTATTGACTTGTCATCTGTTAAGGAGATACACGGGATAGCGGGTTACAACGACATCGACTTCAGAGCCTGCTCGGTGCACAGACACATGACTGGATACAAGACAATGAGTTTAGTGTGACTGTTATTTTGACTGTTAAAAACAGTAACATTATGAATCCTTATGATCCTTGCGATCCTTATGATCCTGATAATAATAAAAAAGTTTCTTACACAATGCAATGTGAAATATATGTACAAGGAAATAAAGACAACAATACAAGAAACGACACAAAAGGACAATAATAGACTGAAGTATATGCATAAGTAAATGTAAGAACGGAGCTTCTCTCGGTATATGGAACTTGTTACAGTTTTATCAGACTGCGACGCATTACATTTGGCCGATGGTGGGTGTTTTACATCTCTTTTGTTTGGTAAGTGCGATCGCGGATGTAGTTCTTTTTGCGGTTTTACCTTCACGCAATTTCGCAAACACACACAAGTTGTAAGCAAGTGTCATGCGTCGAAGTTTTTCAGTTTTGTTCTTTGATTGCTGCTTTTCCTACGTCGCGACCATTTTGAGTGCTTAGTGAAGTGTTTTCACTTGAATGAAACATTTAATTAAGGTGAGCATAAGGTTGGTGTTTTTTTATTTTTAAAGTGTATGTGCACAATGCGCTCTCCTATTCACTAAACTCATTTCATGTTCCTTTTTCTTTAAGAGAAATCGTCGAATATTCGTTATTATAGCCATTTATCATGTGACTGAGAAATCGGTTAAGTTGCTTTTAGGCAATATTTACGTAATTATATATCAATAAAACAAGGACTTGGGTAACGTGTACTAGATCCTGGTTCTTAATCGTATGATTTATTTACATGTCTATAATGCTATTACTTATAGTAATAAGTTACTTGTGTATTATGGATATCGCTTGAGCGCTCTGATTTAGTCAGCTTGTTAGACCATGGTGTGTTAGTTTTACAAGTGAGAAAAACAAGGCATAATTAACTATTACGCATCTATTCTATTACGTACAATTTTCATTAAATCACGGCTTATTTTGCAAAATTTATGTTAATTTGTACAATTTGTTATCGCTTCCCATGATAACCAAAGCAAAAATGCAGTGCATGCAGTGCTGTGTTTAAAAGTGTAACTTGTTTTCATTTTATGGGAACCCTCGAAACGTCCTCTATATGAACTTGGACTATTTTGGCAACATGATGTAGTTAAAACCATCGTGCAATTACTTTTAGGCTTATGTAGGTAGTTATGTCAGTCACTGTACTCTCGATTGATAACCAGCTACTGCTTAGTTATCAAGTCATCAATTAGTTTAAAAGTTCATGTTAACTGTTTAATTGACACTGAATATTGAACAGTGAATCGGATGCTGTTTTCGAAAACACAATTGGCTCTGTTGCTTGTTTATATTTTCTTTTTAGAGAAATGCACACCTGCTTAATTATGTAGATAGGGTAACAGAGATAGTAAGCTGGTGGAAATAACTATAATATCCCGATGAAAAAAACACAAGTAAGATATGAAAGTAGGCATTAGGCTAGGCAGGTAGGATGGACAGTAGAAACTTGGTAGGAAAGCGTAGGTAGGCCATGATACTAGTGTATAGAGCATCATGGGTTCTGGACAGCATTCAGACACTGGCAAGAGTTTCTAGTAACTCATTTTTTAAGACATACATGTGTCTCATCTCACACGTGTCTCTTCTCACATGTGTCTCATGTCAGACGATTAATAATATACCTTGTATAAAACTCTATGCCGGAAGCAGAGGGCTGTCCAGGGCGATGTCCGCCGTATCCCTCCGGCTCCACGTGCCGGACATCGGGCAACAGGGCGACATCAGGCTGATCTCTTCAGACATTGCTGGTCCGAATGACGCCAGTCAGGGGCCGTTGACTTGTATTTTATTCTTATCTTTTCCTTCAGAATGGGGACCGAATAACGAAGTTTACTTATTTCGTATGTTTACATTAGGTAAAATCTGATAATAGCTCAAATAACATCTCGGTATATTGTTTATCAGTACCTAATCCATCCATTTGATATTAATCAGATAATCAGCCTGATGTCATTCTGGCTAAGAGAGGGATAATGTGCTAAACTTTCAGTAAGTTATGAAGACACCAACGGACTCCGGATGGGGGTTGAGATTGACAGATCCATCGGGATCCATTTGGAACACTCATGGTGCAATTGGACACAGTGGATTCCGTAAGATCCGTTTGACATGAACATGCTCACCAGACGATTCTATAGATCCCCTTCAAGTTCCCAGAAACCCTTATAAGCCGACAGACCTGTGCGACCATCAGAGACTGACTTTGAGGCCAAGACCCGAGCGAGATCCTATCCCCATCCATTCCTATATTGTGTCCACCCCACTCCCAGCTGACCCATATCCTGGACTGCGGGCCGGCGGGGACGTGTGGGCCGCCTCTCCCGACCGGGGCCCTCCGTCGGGATAGTAACTGGGTGGAGCTATTAATTGGGGTCAGCAGGAGCGAGAGGAACTGTGGAAGAAAGCAGAATTAGTCAGCCGGCGATAAACAGCCAAGACGATATTAAATATGATGAGACATCTCTGAAATTTGCATAAATGAAGGTAAGAGGATGCAACAATATACTACTAGTCGTTGGACAAAAGCTGAGCTCAGGTCGCCGTCAGGTCAGACCAGGTTTCGCCGGATTCATAAGCGTTCCTTGCACCCGAATATTATCGCCTCGGGAAGAGATATATGTATAATGTATATGTCGCGGATGTCACGGAAGAGACAAGCTGTCAAGTGTACGGATCACCTGTTCTGATAAACTTATGGGCTTATAAGCACATCGAACATATATGCTATGAACAGTGATATGATACTTTCATTGGATTTGTTCTGCTTTTCCAGGTTGTATGTAGTTTCTCGTGTGTAAAATCCCATTCACAGTAACTTGCATTCGCCACGAACGGACGAGTTCGGATATGCACTCCATGGTTTTTTTTAAATAGTAAGCATTTTGAACCAATTTAATTTTCACCCAACCAAGCGCTTGGTGTTGTCTTGAAATAGCTTCCAAGAAAACATTTAATTTCTTAAGCCGAAAGTCACACGAACCGGTTTGATCTGATGGCACACATGTTTGATTGGTATTTGGTGGGAACTGTAGAAAGTTGTCGTGGAACGCTCCACACCACATATGTAGGAAACTGTAACCGTTTATGTTGAAGTCTGAGCTGAGGCCGATGAACTTCAGCTCGGGGTCGCAAAAGATGTGCTTATAGTTTATTATAACGAAGCCTTGTTTGTTGAAAATTGTCTGGCCGTTGACTTCGATCGTAGATTCATGGTCGTGAAGAATGCAACCGCTTCATTACAATTGACGAGCTCATCGCAAGGCATTGGAGTGTGATGCATCATATTAATCTGATAAGTGCGGCTTGTTTCTGTTTTGGCCATTGCTGCTTTTACTTCTCAGACTTTATATTCTCTAACCCTCTAAGTAACGTTTGGACGAATGATAGGCAGCGCAGCTGTTATTCTGAAAACGGGATTGGGAATGGCCTTGCTCACGCAAATTTAGGTACTTTTAGCTTTGTTTTATCAGGAACCCTATCGGTGCGCTGAGAAAAATTGTCGACCTTGGTGTGGGAGGATAAGGCACAGCTGAGCCCATTCTGTTCGGGCGGGAGTTTTCCGGTGGGACAGGTCATCCACCCACTCAAAAGACACTCGGGAGGGGAGCGGTGCACTCTTCATGGATGTGAGGTGATCATGGAGGTGATCCCTTACCCGTTGTGTCGTAGTGTAACGTCAGACTGGTAAGGAAATTGTGGACAAAGTCGTTTGTAAAGATGTTATATGGGTTCCTATTGGTTCCTCTTTTGTTGAGTAGCAAATTATTGTTCATAACACACTCAAGCGCTACCTGACCTTTATATAAGGAGATGTCGGTACATGCGGTATGTGCCACAGCAGTCTCTGATGATTTCCGCTGGGTCTGGTCCTGCGAGGTGCCACCGACCAGGGCCATTCAGGGGGAAAGTAAGGAGAAACTGCGTGCCGGCCGGGGGCGGCATCTTTTCACTGTGTCCGTTCTGAGGGCGGCCGGCCAGCCAATCGGCGTCGGCGAGCCGGCTCATCAGGCGTCGCCCGCAGCCCAAATTACATCACCGATAGCGGTCCTCGGCGGAGGCAAGCTGAAATATCACCGATTCCCGGCCGGCGGGACAGTCGTTCAGAGCGAGGAACCGATCACAGACGCTTCAGTGAGTCCTCCTCCAGCTTCGGTGGTCCTGTGTGGCGCTTCGCAGCACACAAGTGACTTTTTCAGAATTTGTCTTGTGTCCTGGGCCCCGTTTCATGAAGCGAGTCCGTAACTTACGCCGGTTTTTGGTCTTGTATTGCAAGTGCATGTGAAGCGATGAAGATAGTTTGAATCGTTGAATTTATTTAGCTTGCAAGCAAGAACAGAAGGGAGAAGGGGAAATAAATTTATCGCTTCACATGCGCTTGCAATACAAGCCCAAAAACCGGCGTAAGTTACGGACTCGCTTTATGAAACGAGGCCCAGGTGTGGTGGTGAATTGTTCTTCACACCGAGTCAAGTACACGACAGCTCATAGATGGCTTGAATGCTGATTTAATTTTTCTTGGGGATTATTTTTAACAGTTCCAAGCCACGGCTTTCATAGCATTGCCTAACACGCTCTGATAAAATTATTTTTTCGTCTTTCAGGCCAGCAACCATGAAGGTGTTCCTCGCCGTGGCCGTGCTGGCCTGCAGTGGCCTTGTGATGGGTGACGGTGGTGGCCACGGCGGCCACGGAGGTGGTCACGGAGGCGGTCACGGGGGCGGCCACGGCTCCGGTGGTCACAGCTCTGGCGGCCACGGCAGCAGCCACGGCAGCAGCCACGGTCCGGCCACCAGCTCCTACTCTTCCATCGGCAGCAGCGGCCACTCTTCCGGCCACTCTTCGGGCCACTCCTCGGGCCACGCCACCCAGGCGGCTGCAGCCACTAGCTACGCGGCCCCGGCCAGCAGCCACCACGCCAGCGGCCAGGCCGGCAGCACTGGCTACTACTACTACTACTACCCGGTGGAGGAGCACAAGGGACAGGTCGAGGGGGTGAGTCCAGGGCACGGCCCAACACGTGACAGGTGCACGTGACCCGGTGGAAGAGCACGAGTCGTGTGCACGTGACTGGAGGGTGGAAGGCACAGCGTGCTCACGGCACGAACACACGTGGGAAATAGGGAGGAGGAGGGAAGCTGGACTAGATCTCATGTTAGCTGTTGCCTGCGTGTACCTGGGAAGTGGGAGCCGCACATTTTGTGAACGGCTTATCCGTTAAAAACGGAACGTCCTAACGTTCTTTTTTACGTTTCTTTTAACGCTGAACCAGCCGAAAAGTTTGTTTAGCGGTGTTTTTAAGTTAAGAACTGTTTAATTATGTGAATTAACATAGACATCTTAATACTCGATCGCTGAATTCACCGAAGATGTATTAGAAATTGTTTTGTCTAAGTTCTTCACCGTGTGGCGAATGTAAAGTTAACTATGCATTTGAGGAACAAGCCAATAGGACTACACTAAAATTTGATACTGAAACGGTCTTCGATAGATATTAGGAATAATATCGATCAGTACTAGTGATCGATTTTTCTTGAAACTACTGATCGACTCTGACCTGAAATTTTGGCCGTCCCAAAATTATATCACAGTTCCTGACCGGGGCCCGTCTTGTCGCATTCCCTGATCGGGGCCGTTACCGCCGTGTCAGTTTCCTTGACCTGAAATGAGTCATATTTCCCTGACCGGGGCCGTTAGCGAGTCGCATTCATGGTGACCGGGGACCTTACCGAATCACAGTCCTTGGGTTACCGTGGTAGCACATTCCCTGACCGGGGCCGTTACCAGTCACATTCCCCGACCCGGCCATTACCGGATCAGTTTCCCTGACCGGGGCCGTTACCAAGTCACATTCCCCGACCCGGCCATTACCGGATCAGTTTCCCTGACCGGGGCCGTTACCAAGTCACATTCTCTGACCGACCGTTGTCCTCCGCGCCGCAGGGCTCCGGCGGCCTGGATCTGGCCGGCCCCATTCTGATCGCTGTGCTCGTCGGTATCGGCATCATCCTCCTGGTGGCCGCCGCTGCCGCCATCGCCAACGACGACGACAACAACGCGCGTAAGCTGGCGACGAGCCTGCTGCCGGCGCAGCTGGACCAGCTGCTGCACCATGAGCAGCTCGGACAGGTGGCCGCCATGGCCATGCGCGCCATCAACAAGAGGTGGTAAAAGGTGAGTGTCGCAGGGTGGAGATTGGACGAGTGGGTGTGCTGAATGGGACATGGCCTCAGCGGTCACCTCGTTGAAACGATAGGGTTCAGTTAGACGGCTTCCTGTCTATCCATCTGCCTCTGACCGTCTCTGTCCGTCTTATCTATCCGTCTCTCTCTCTGTCTTTCTGTCAGCCTGTCTGTCCGTCTCTCCGTCTGTCTGTCCGTCCGCCTCTCTCTCTCTCTCTCTCTCTCTCTCTCTCTCTCTCTCTCTCTTTCTCTCGCCTCTACCAATTTGCGTACCCCGCGGCCCGGGTGACCCAATACGGCGAGGAGATGGGAGATGGCCGACATTCCGCGAGGTCGGGTGCCCGGGTCGGCCGGCCGGTGCCCGTTCGCCCCACTTGGAGCGGCGGCGCGCGGCGGCCGAGCGGCCTCCCCCTGAGGCCATACCGACCCCTGCGGCGTTCCGACGCTCCGCGCCCGGGCCGCCGGCGCGCCTGTAATCAACTGATTACGATGGGCTGATTATACGACCAACTGATTACTGTGAACTGGTGACGCGGGCGATTAGGTCATGAACTATGGAATATGGATGCCGGCTGTACAAAAATGAGGAAGAGGAGAAACACGTATGTGGGCCAGGTTTCTAAAAGGTGATTGATGATGACTGTGGAGGTGGTTTCACAACAACACCTACATCGCTAATGTCCTTTTTCCTTACTTTCAGATAGCAGCGAGAATGCGCTTTCTGGGGAAACACAAGACCAGAAGAGCGTCTCAGGTACAATAACCCTCAATGAGCAACAATCAGAAGATGGTGTGATACGCGTTTTCTACTACCTAACCAGGGATGAAATTTGTGTCATGAAGAAGAGTCACATTGCCATTGATGTCATAACTTCTTAGCTGGTATTGATAGTCAATGACGTCTGACACAGTGCGATTGCTGTGTTAAAGTCTTAACTTTGTTTGTTTTCTTCGTATTTGTCAATATTCTTCTTTTGCTGTATCAATGTCCTTGTTTTTGTTGTTTGTTTTTATGTTGTTTGTTAATTATTCGTTCGTTGTCAAAGGGCTCCTCGTTGTCTTTTGTCTGTTGCTCGTATTGTTTGTGAATTTGTGTTTGTTTTGTCCCGCTGTCTGTGCCGTCACGCTGTAGGTTATGTGTCGTTACATGTTGTGTCGTATTTTTGAAGGTGGCCCTGTCCCTGGTTTGTCCATGTTAAATGTTTCGTCATCGTCGTCTCTACTTGTGGTCCATTGACGTGCATATTTTGTGTTGTTTTACTTGTTGTTTGTTATTTGTTTTGTGTTACGTGTTTTATGTGTTGTACGTGTTTTACTTGTTGTGTTTGTCCATGTCTTGTCGATGTTTACTAGGTGTTTCACGATGATCATTGATCATTTCATGTACAAAGTTTGTTGATGGTTATAGTGCTGCTATATGGTTGACATGGTGTCCTCCCACGCAACCTTCTGTTATACTGAGTGACCAGCGAAATCACTCCATTACTCTCTTTCGTATAGGTCTTAACTCATCTTCAACTTTTTTTTTAGTCTAACTTGAGAGCTATGCCTCTTCTCATTTCATGATCCGTTGTTATTCTCACCTGCCCATGAAGGAGCTTTTGTTTTACATACCGTTGTGTAAGCACAAAGTTTCCGTGTTGTTATTTGTTACGGACGTTCGCTTGTTAAGTTTGAAACTGGAAACGTTTTGCTACTGTGGCTGACGTAATACAACTATGAGAAACAAGGAAAATATGAGTGCGGAGTGTTGGTCTGATTATCACCGTGAACAACGCATGGGCTTGCATTCATAAAGAAATATCCAGGATCGACTCATTTAATGGAACATATATTTAAACATCAGCTTGAGCCTTCATTTCTCATGGTCTTTTTGACATACTTTTTAGCCAAATTATACAGCATAAAAAAACAAAGAACAAAATACCGCAGGCAACAAAACCGTCATCGTCGACACAAGATAAATTAATAGGAAAAACCCTGATTTTAGCTAATAAATTGCTGACAGGACGAGAAATATCTTGTACCGAGCACATTTCAGAGAGAATACATTTCTCCATCCAATGAATGGCACAGGGCCTGAATAAAATAGCATCATAAGTGCCATTGAAACAGGACATATTCATTCGAGTGTACTGATAAAGTAAAGGAAAAAAGAAATGTAAACAGAAATACCAGGAAACAATCTAAACAATCAAAACAATCAAAAAGGAAACAGAGGCCTGTTTCACTAACAAATAAAGTGTGTAATTACAAAGAAAAAACTTGAGTTTAAAAGAAATATTTACCAACATTTGAAATTTGGATTTCACGAAACCTCCGAGCATGAATTTTGAGTTTAAAATTTACCAACTTTTTTACAAGAAAAAAGTTGGTAAGAAACATCGAAATCGCAAACTTTCTGTTTCACGAAGACCAAAAACTTGAAAGAAAACGTTGTACTTACAAACTCGAAATTCCAGTGGCTCTTACGTTCGGAATTTTATTACTTTTTGTGCAATGATGCAAAGCAATCAATTATTTAAAACAAATATGATATTCTGAGTCAATATATGCTCTTTTTTACTTAGCACAATCCCTACGAACCAGCTACGAGCAATAAATAAATATCGTCATGTTTTGTCATTCGCGCGCCATAATTGCATTCAACAGTCTTCTGCTGTCAAATGTTTTGCGTGCTATTTTCTTTCAATAATATAATATTGTGAACTATCATTTATACCATTTAGAAACAGCATCATTATTTATAATTTTTTTCATGCATTTTTTGACATGAATACTAGACATAATTTGATAAAAAGAAGCAATTTCTGTAACATGCTGTAGTTCTTGATTACAAACATTTTTACTGTTTACAAGTTTTTTTGCAAACTTTTTTTATCGGAGGTGCCGCTGGTGATGAAGTTTAGTGAAATCCGATTTTACATAGTTTGCAAAAATACTTATGAATTGTAAAGTTCAAACACTTGTAATCGCAAGTTTTTAGTGAAACAGGCCTCAAAACAAACATTTTGTTGCAAATTTGAAAACTACAAAGCGGTGAAATCTCGAGCTCGTGCACTCTCACCGTTGAACAGCGTTGAACATGAAACTGACACTGAACTTGTGTGACTCGTACTCCCACGTAAGAAAACAAAACTGAAAGGTTGATCTCAGTGATCAGCGATACAGTGCTTTTGGTCCTTGAATATTCGAGCCATATGACCATATATTCCTTTTTTACCAAGCGTAGTTTATTAAAACCAAGCTAAGATAATTACAAAGCACTGATGTGTTGTGTTGCATCTTGCGAGATTAAATAATTCAGAACGCAACGACGAGACAACGAGATGACGAGAGGCGTCTCGACAGACTTTCTTTTGTTTTACAGACCGCTTGCTGCTTGTACTACACTGTAAACCAAATTGACAAGTCTTGTGTAATATAACCAATCATCTCTTGGTATGTTTACCAACTGATACTTTTCAAACAAGCCGTTGTCTGGTGCATTGCTTGTCAGATGACAACTACGAGTCAATAGTTACTATGCACACCAACTTCTCAGTATCCAGACCAACTCTACATTTGTTTCAACGTTTGTTTCTTAACCAGTTTTGGAAACTTGTTGCCGCATGGTTATTTAACCGGCGCCTAACTTGTACTGGTCAGCTGGTCAGCATACACATGGTCAGCTGCGCCCGTGACGTCAGACTTGGCGGACCAATCAGCGGTCGCCGTCCGGCCCCGGCGCGGCGGTTTCAAACCGTTCAAACCAGCAGTTGTCGCGCGGCCGCCGTGCAGCATGGATCAGCGACGAGGGCTGTTCCAGCATTTGTGCAGTAAAAAGTGAAATCTGTGAACTGTGGTGTTCGTGCTGTGAGTGAGGCCCGCTCTGGCCTGCGGGACGCACTAATCGTGCCTATACCCGCGGTCGAGACGCCTCCCTTCCCCTGCGCGCGCAATGTAAGTGGGCCAGACCTTTGCATGCACATGTGAGCAGATGTTTTGCGGTCGGTGTTTTTTATATATAAATACATTTATTTGCCTTTAATTCAACTCTTTGTATTTTTAACTTAACTGATGGACATATATGGGCTGTAAAAGCTTATCTGGTTGGCGTTCATGCTTTATTCGAATTATCTGCGTGATCGTGCAACTGCCATGATTGTTATGGTCAATGTGGAAATATTCGTCATACGGGCATGTTATACTTCTGGCTTGATGCGATGCACAAAACCATGTTCTTCCACATACGCAGCAGTTCTTGCTTCAAAGACTTATATGCTGACGGTGCACGATAGGTATACCTTATACCTCATGCATTTACCACATCCATTCGAAAATATGCACTTGGAATTGTCTCCAGTCAATAGTATTAATTACATACTACGTGATGTAGGTACGTGACCGTAATAAATACTAATGATTCCAGAAACTTCCGAATGGATGTGGTGTATGCATTCATCGATTATATAACCCATCAGTATTTCGTTTCTTGTCAGCGCAAGCCTTTGAGCAATAACTGATGCCAGTCATGATTTTGTGCACCACTTCCAGCCAAAAAATGACCTGTCCGTATAGAAAATATTTCCTGAATCAGTATCGTGGCAATTGAAAACGAACGCGAATCGTAAGTTCTTAAGGTTATCAACGCAAACAAAGCGATTGTAAGGAAGAACAAGTTCGAACTGAGCGTTAGTACACTTACTTGTTGACAATTTGTAAACTAGCAATGCCCAGTCAAAGGCTAGTTCATCAACAAACCAGGGGTTGTTGAACCGACAAGGAAACTGCTATGCCTATCCAGAAGTTGGTAGGTTCACAAGGCCCAGACTAGTACTCAACAAGGTGACGCCTATGCGAATTGGAACCAAACTTGTAGACAAACTGTTAGTTTGTTGGCCAACACGCCTGGGGTTGGTGAATCGACAAGGTGACGCCTATGCGAATTGGAACCAAACTTGTAGACAAACTGTTAGTTTGTTGGCCAACAAGCCTGGGGCTGGTGAATCGACAAGGTGACGCCTATGCGAATTGGAACCAAACTTGTAGACAAACTGTTAGTTTGTTAGCCAACAAGCCTGGGGCTGGTGAATCGACAAGGTGACGCCTATGCGAATTGGAACCAAACTTGTAACAAGGAGCCAACTTGTAGATTTGGTTTACAGTGTACGTGAAACTATAATAATATTATATGAAATTGACACTGCTGCACCTGCGACAGTAGCATGATAACGAATAAGAGCAGCATGTACATACGGTGGCAGTTGCTGCCTATATCGAGCGACTGCGAACTTATAAGAATTAAAAATCACTCCACAGCATCACATTTAACATTTTTCTGGCGCGCTTTGAAAAGCAAGATCATCTAATAAAAAATGGTCCATTATTAAAGATGATTATTGACGTGTCTATGAAACATTGATGATTTTGTTGTTATTCTTGCCCGAGCAAAATTAGCGATTCACATTCTACATAGTAAACTAGCAACTTTTTACAATATGATTTCTACGACCTACACGCATGTAGATAGCTTTCCAAAAAAATATTAGGTCTCAATCTAATTGTATGTCGAAATCAAATTATGATCTATGTAAATTTAAACTCAATAAAGCTCTATGTAGGAATGCAAGCCAAGTAGGCACTTAAATGAAAACGAATAAAATACGTTAGGTTAAAGCTGACGTACCCAGTTAAAGCCTTTGGTCGTGAATAAATTATTTATGGTTTCGAGCGAGACTCTTGGGCCTGCTGTCACGGATTGAAATTCCTTTTGAGCTCCTCCCCTTCTTCACAAACGAGCGGTTGACGGCCGCTGCACCCGGTAGCCAGTCTCTACGGGCACATTGCTTTATGACTGGCCGGCGAGTGCTGACAGGCTCCCATCTCCATCCTACATCTTCCGCTGGCGCAGAACGGAGTCCTTTTCTGAAACCCCGTCCTCGTTCTTCTCAACGGTCTTCTGCAGTAGCTGAGGGTTATCCTCCCAAGCCTTGCAGGTCAGCATGTGACACTGAGGGTCCTCAGTCCAGGCTGCCTTCTTGAAAATCCGCAGGTTGTCGCTCTTGCGTGACAAGAAGAAGTTGAAAAACCTGGGGAAGTCAATAGCAGCCGTCAGTAACCGTTTAGCGAGGACATGCATTTCGCATACATGCGACAATTATTGCGTATACATTTATTCGATATACAGTACACCATTGAATAAACTCACGAGAGGGTCTGGTTGGCGTATGACGTGCGTCCCACTGTGGAGCCCATCTCGCAGAAGAGCCGGTTCACGCACAGAGGATCCTCACTGACAGAGGTGTAGATGGCCATCGCTCGGCTGAGCAGGTCATCCGAGGGCCCATCTGAAACCAGTCGACCGTCAGGGTAAGGAGACAACGATCAAAGAAAACCATGGAGCACAAATATTGCAAAGGGAAAGAAACATTGCCTTACGTTTACAAATCCAAATTTATTTTCTCAGGCCCTGGCATCAGATGCGTTCAATCACGAGTTTGCTTTCTCAAATTGCGTTCGGATCTTCCGCGAGGTAAAATCTGTCGACTCGCACGGGCTCTCAGCCTCTTCGCCTTCGCCATTTTTTAACGGACAGTTCTTTTCAATAATAAGCCTGCAGCCCTCATCAACTACTGCATGCTGTCAGGTATTCTTATTTACGTCACTGAAGGCTAGCGGTCTGGGCGTTCGTGCCCACCCCCGATCAGTCATCTTACCTTGTCCGTCGTTGGCCCGGTTGTTGCGTCCCGTGCCGGCAATGTTGGTGACCGACGGGAACAGGAACAGCAGCGTGATGCCCAGCAGGATCGGGATGATGATGAGGCCGTACTTGCCGATGTTGCCGAGAAAACCGCCGCCGCTGTCATACGCCGACGGCTCGGTGTAGCCGTAGCCGTCCGTCGCGTAGCTGGTGTAGCCGGTGTAGCCACCGGTGTAGCCATCGGTGTAGCCTCCCGAGCCGTGATCAGAGAGGCTGTAGCTCTGCGCGGAGCCGTGACCGGAGTCGTGCGAACTGTACTCTGAGCTGTGGAACGAGCCGTCTCGTTTGCCAACCGAGGGCGGCGACAGCAGGGGACGAGTGCCCAGCACGTGACGGACCTGGTGGCTCCTCTGCAGGGTCTGTTCGGTTCCACTGCTCTCTGCAGAGAGGACAGAGCTCGAAGACGGAGACGCGGACAGGTGGGCGGCGTTGGTGGCCGCCAGACCGGCACCCAGGGCCAGGAGCGACAGACGGACCATGGCTGAGAGACCTGCGTGACGCAGCACACGGGCAGGATGTCAGCACCAGCCACAATGCACACCGCCAGCGCTACCAGCACCTACGGAATGCGCTACACAGGTACCAACGCCAGGACGATAATTTGATGATCGCTACTGATAAATTATTGATTATTCTTTGCCAAAACCAGCCAGAAAACCAGCACCATGACCTAATATTAGGCCCAATATTATAAACATATTTAAGAGGGATTACTGTAAATGTCTGGGGATAAATGCAAATGCGGATGGGTTGGCTAGAATTAAGGAGCGGCAAATTCTGCCTTGTCCCTCTTTAATGATCCGATTGTTTAAAGCGACTTTCAATTTATCGTAGCATGGTGTTTAGCATCCTTAGGAAAGCTGTTTTCATGCCAGCAATTCCAGCACTTCTCAACAAATTTAGCGCCATGAAATAAAGCGATGATAGCTAACGTTATAAATACGGAAATAAAAATGGAGAAACGGTCTAAGAACTGTCACAATGATCATATTTTGCAATGACGGACGTAATGTATAAACGCCCTTTTTACACGTTTCTATGCTTATTTTTACGCCTGTAATTGCAGCGCAACTGAGACATTCATTGGTACTTTTGAAACAAAATTTAACATTTGCTATTTTATCGCCCAAAATTTCTCGTTCATGGATTCGCTAAGACCATGTGGTCGGTAGCAGATGCCAGCCAACGGAAACGTCTTCTCGCTAGCATAGCGCGAAGCCACTTGGGAGAGAAAGCTAGTTTCAAATCGCTTCGGCGATCACTAATAACTCATGACCTCGATGGCCTTTGACCTTTGCACTTTTTCCACGGCTAGTTTAAAACAATCTGGAAGGACAATGCACCCTAACGTTCACACGTGCACACCACATATAACGTATATGTGGCCTCGGAGGTCACGTTGCTGGATTATCTTACCTCGTTAGAAGTGTCCTATCCAAAGTGAGGTCGGCTCGTGATGACTAGTTGAACTCTGATTCGCACACGCAGAGTCCAGCACACCTCTGACCACCACTGGACAGACACCGCCTGTCTCGTGCGACACCGAGCCCACAATGCCCCGGGGGACGGTGGACGGTGTCAAAGTCAACCCGCCGCGGGGTGAAAGGTCGACCGGCCTCCCGGGGGTCGCCCCCCCGGACTCAGATGCGTGACCTGGAGAAAGTGTGCGGGGCATTGCGACGGAGCGGCGGTGGTGGAACAATGCGCCAACACTGTCACGGTGCCTGCCCTCGTCGTCGCCGCTATTATCTCCGTGGTGCGTTACGTCACGGCCGCGCCGGAAATGCCCGCAATCAGCGCGAATACTGTACCGACCGACCCAGGGACGATCCGGGGTCTTCCGGTGACGGGCGGCTGGGTTTGACCTGTCACTGGATCCGGCTCAATCAGCAGTGGGGCACGGCCATGCGCCGCCCCGCGGCGGGTATTTGTTTTGGTGCAGCTCGGCTGAAATTTCCATTTCATGGCCACGATTTTTACGCTTAATCACGATTATGTGAGATAAGACTTGCTTGATCTACGCCACGTGAAACGGAAGTCAGAAATCACTGTAGATTTTATCGCAGTTGCAGCAACAAATGATGTAACACGCTGGTAACTCACGGATCGTTGATTCTCACTGGAAAGAGGCAGGCGATTACGCATTGCAATCAACGAAGCCGAGCGCCGGTGGCACAACATCGTGCAGTTGACGTGGCACAATGTCACACCTCAGCAGGGGCCCACCGCACGCCGGCTGCGTAACAAGAGAAAGGCGCGCACAGTAGGCACTGCAAGTGGCCGTCAAAAACAATTAGAACCCATTTACTTCATTTCAAAACAATAAAGCTTTGCTCTAATGAAACAAAGCTGCCCTAAATTACGCATTATTTTGAAGTCGAGGTATTTGCTTCAAAAGTCATTTAAACCTTTAAGTCACAAGCCATTCGGTACGTAACGCCATTCGGTACGTAACGCCATTCGGTACGTAACGCCATTCGGTACGTAACGGGGTAAATGTGGCCTGACTGGTGATTCTGACAATATGTAAACTCTACGCAAAGGTATGACATGTCAATACGTTTTTTTTTTTTGGTAGACTTAATTATAAAAAGTACCTACCTATTTTGCAGAACAATGTAAAACTCACTATATTCGTGGTTTTTGTAGTTCTGAATGACTAAAGAGCTGATGGAATCGGAATATACCGGCTTCCCCTACAAGCTGCCGTTTCTACAGGAAAGAGAAATGGGAGAGCTTCTATGAGAAAACTTCTACGGGCTCAACCTTTGACCAGCCATGCACGGCCAACATAGTTATATTAAAGGGTCAAATTTGATGCTCATTTGTGAGAACTCGTGGACGCAACGCTGCAATGCTGGAAACGCTACAGTGTCTTGTGGAGGACTTATTTTCCCTCGCATCTGGGAAGCTATGTACGGAATACGGCCGTGGGCTACTTAGCGAGCGATGAGCGAGACGAATGAGCAAGCAAATGTATGTTTTATGGGAAAACCACAGAATAAACGGCCTGTCCGACCCGTCACGCTTCGAGAGCCAATCGCCGTGACCACTCGACCGATCTACCAGTGGTCTTTGGTATCAGATGGCCCACTGGCCACCGACACAGCCCTAGTTTTACCGAACAAATGTAGGTGGTTTCGAGTCGCGCTTCACCATAGAGATACAAAGCGAGTGCCACTATTAAAAGTGCTCAGAAGTGTGGTTTTGCAATATCGTGGCAGCAGGTCGACCGATTTGGCTCAATTTGGGCGTGTGCACTGTGCAGCACACCAACAGGCACACCAAATGTACGTGCTCCTTCAAAGCGCAGGAGAGGGATGCACTCGTTTACGCACATTGCATGCCCCTGCGTTTGTAGTAATAAGCTAGCGCGGCGGATCGCGCCCGAAATTAGTGTGATGGTGGGGTACTGCTGCAAGATCGACCTCCACATGACGACGAAATTCTACGAAACGTCACTAATACTAATGACGTCGTTAGCCACATGTGAGAAAGCTAGATCCGTCAGATCCACACACATGTCTAGTGGTCACCCTCCACTTCACTGTGGTTCATTGCTTTCACGTCTATGTGACAGCGCCTGAGTGCATAGTTTTACTTCTAATGCCGTCCATGGCCCTATCGACAGCGCCTTTGTGGATAGCTCTCCTTCCATTGCCGCCCAGTACGGTTTATTGTTGTACATTATATTATTCATTTTTGTGCATTCATTGTTGTTTTTCATTGTTGTATTTGTGACAGCGTCTGTGTGTCAGGTTTTGCCGTCCGGTGCAGTTTCATTTATGGCCTGCCTGTGTGAGTGTGTAGGCAGTTTTGTTTCAATCGTCTTCAAGTGTGGTTATTTTCTTTGTGACAGTGCCTGTGTAGAAAGTTTTGCTTTTAGTGTCGTGCAGTACGGTTGTTTTATTTGTGACAGCTCCCGTGAAGCGTTGTAGGGAGCTTTGCCTCCAGTGTCGTACAAAAACGGGCTTCTCAGGCGCGTCCACTTGTCATGTAGGATTCTCGTTGGCAATCACGAAAAAGACTTCCTAGGAAGACCTCTGAACTTCAACGCTTCTTGATATTGCACGCACGTCTCTGTGCAGCCTATTGATTTGCACAGCTGGCAATTTTAATTTTCCCAAGGAAATGAAAAAGGTGGTGTAAGTTCCTACATTTCTGGCAGTGGTTTGCTGCGTCCTCCACAACACTATTTATTGACTCGGCCACGGGCTCGGGTTCCCTCGAGTTCGGGTTCGAGGCCACACTAGTTTCCTCCACATCCTGCACGTCTGAGACTATAAACTCGCGCACTCCCACACCATCCAGGAACGCTTCGGGCCATGGAAGAGAGAGTGGCCATGTGCCCGCGGGGAGCGAGGGGTAGAAGTCGAGTAGTTAAAACAGAAACTGGCTCCCGCGCTGGTGACTGACCCTATATAATTGGGATTAGCCGTTTTCACGACGGGCTATCCGGCGAATGCACCTGATTTGACCAAATCTGCACCTAATTTCTTTTAAAGCAAATATCTTCATTCACAACTTCATTCAGACAAGGAAGACATCGACCTCACCGTGAGGATCTGCCAGATTTGGAGGCAACTGCCGAAGACGGAAGCTAACAGGAACCAGCTGCTGGTCTGCGATCAACCAAGAAGTGACGCAGAAGTGACGAAGATAGTCGTAAACCGAGATGTCGAACTGACCGGAAGTCGTTTACAATGATAGCCACGACGTCCTTAGGAGCCTCCTTCCAGAGATGTATGCGACGGTCTTCAATCTATTTGCTGGAAAGTGTGGAAACATGGTAACTGATAAGTGAGACAGACACTCAAGACAGTGCTGTCCATCGAAAGTCAGGAAGCAGACACCCCAGCCACTGGTGCAACCCGATCGAGGACCGACAAGAGGCCAAAGCTCAGCAGGGTCAAGAAGATGTAAGGCGGGGAAGTAAGGTCGCTGATGAAATTGGGAGGGCAGGCGAAGCGAAGTGACACTTGAAGGGGTGTTTTGTGACGTTGGTTTGAATCGTGACGTTTGGATGGTTCGTTGTGACAGGACTGGTATCGATTAGCATGTAAATAAAGAGATCAAACTCCCATGTATGTACAAGTACTTTTTGTGGATGAGAGTGAGAAATCATAATCAAATCAGTGGCATACGTTCCCTCACCACGGTGAGGAAAGTGTAACCAGCAACGTTTAGTAAAATAAGTTGCCATTATGCAAAAATGCAGCAATAAACACGAGCACGGCTAGTCGATTGCTTCTTTATAAGTTTCATTCACATAAACCAATATTTTTTGTTGCCTGTGAGAGGAGATATCGAAATATGGGCACGATATATTCGGTTCTGTTTTCGGCCTCTTACTGCAGCCACCGGAATCCTGTTTCCAATCCAGTACTACTGTTATCTGTGCTTCATTTTATGAATTTATTTCAGTGTTTTAATCGATGATATACTCTCTGATAATATGACAAAGCAGGCATATAAGCAATTAGTGCAACCCTAGCTGATAGCTGCTAAGAGACACACTGAACCTGATTTGACCAAATCTGCACCTAATCTGTACCAGCTGTGCACCAAATGTGTACCAGATGGTCGTCGTGAAAACGGCTAATATCTAGAAACGACCAGTAGTCACCTAATATCGTGCTATAGGAAGTGATTATTCCTTATTATCGATTATTGTTAAGTTTATTAGGCAATTGCTTTGAGGGTGGGCCGTGAGGCTTTTTCTTGATAAGCAGATAAGTTGATAAACACATACGTTTCGATCACGATTGTATTTAAATAAATACTGAATAATTTAAATCGCTTCATCCTCCAGCACACACATACAGGTAGGCAGTCAATGGCATTTATGAAGAGTGATTGAGCACATGACTAAAACAAACGATAAGAAGACAACGGACTCAACAAAACAAAGACATGGGGACACTACACAAAAATACAAGACAAATGAGAATATCAGGTACACAGAGACGTTGGACAATAACTGTGAGGACACGGGACACGGACTGTGAGGACACGAGGCATGGTCACGGACTGTGAGGACATAACGCAACGGACTGTGAGGACATAATACAACAAACTGTGAGGATATAATACAACAGACTGTGAGGACAAAATACAACAGACTGTGAGGACATAATACAACGGACCGTGAGGACATTTAATACGGTTTGTGAGGACACAGGACACGGACTGTGAGGACACAGGACACATACAACGGGGACAACAGATAGCACTAACGGTGAGAACGATGCCACGGCTAGACGAGAACAGACGGCTCCTGGGTGCCGTTAACACATGACAAAAGACATGTTGTACACTTTTGCTGATTGGGTTAATTATTACAAGAAACACAACAAGGGACATGACCTATACTTACAGTTTGAGCTAAGTGCCGAGCTAGGTAATGCAAAAATGTGCCAGTGGGGTTATGGGGACGGGAACAACTGCTACGACAAACTATGGAAGCTAATTGGTATGCGTGGTTATGTGGGTGCACACCGGTGAGCAGTCGTGACATTATCAATTACGGTACAACTGTGCCTTGTGGAACAACAAACGAGCACACAAAACACATCACATGTTACAATTAACACAAGGACAACGATCATAGACGTGCGGATATCAACAAACAGCAAAACGGATAGAACAAACAGTAATAAATAACAAATAAAACACGTAACAAAGCAAGCGTTTGCATCAGAAGCATGAGCACAAACTATGCCAGACGCCTAACCAACAACTGGGACAAAACAAACCGTCAACAATGTAACAATCCGTGTCAAGGCCGACACGCATGACGACAGAGTTAAACGTCGGAAAGTCTGAGCGCGAGATAGCACCGTATGAAGAAATTCCTGCTCGCTGTCCACCATTGGCACAAACAGATAACAAGACCTCTGGCGGAACAGCTGCCGTTCGAGCTGGCTGTAGCGGGTTAAAGACTCCGCGCTCAGACAGATTGGTAAGTAAGGTAACCGAGAGAGAGAGAGAGAGCCGGTCGCTCAACCGGAATGAACACTCGCCCATCCGTGAGAACAGAGCTAGAGAGAAGACGATGGGTGTGACATTACAGGGAACGGGTGCTGGTGGCTCTCCCCAGCGAGGACGACCTGCCTCCTCCGAGATCCGACCTCAGTCGTCCGATCGCCGCGCGGCCCGGACGGTCGGGCCTGGCCCCCGCCGACCGATGCGCCGTCACTAGCCTACGACAGAGAGGTAGGCGGCTCACACCTGAATAGCTTCTCGCACTGGCCCTTGCTGTAGCCCCCGGTGGCAGCCTTCTTCAGCACCCGTGCGTTGCTCTGCATCGAGAGTGGCACGTAGGTCTCCGCCAGACTGAGGGACAGAGCAGGCAGTTAGTCGGTTAGTGGCACGGACAATCTCCCGACACATGTAGTAAAGCGCTACATACAATGCATGGCAACAGTGGAAATAAAGGGCGCTAAGTCACCCTGGACACTGTAACAGCGACACGAAAAAGGCAATCTAAAGACTAGGCAGGAAGAGCTGAAAGCAATAAAGCTACAACTGCGAGATGTATCGCGTCGATAGTGGTGATCAAGTCGTTTTGGCACCGTTGCTGGCTGCCTGCGCGGAAAAGTACTAGCGTTGCTCTGTCCGACTCAATTTTGAGCCGACGCCCCTGCAGTAAACAATTAACGTTTGCCATTGCAGTCTCCGCCCAGCGATAAACACTGTCGGTGGGACGAGAAAGTGCGCTCCGTCTCCCGTTCGGGGTGGGCCATTATAAACTGGGGTGTTTTCGCCCTGAACTGCTCCATTTCACAGTGGAATACTAACGAGCCGCGCCCGGAGAGCGGCGGGCCAGGCGGCGCGGCGGGTCGGCCGGCGGCGTCGGCACACCGTTAGGTGGACGCTCGGCGGTCCGACGTCCGTCCGTGCCTGCCCGCCTCTGACCCACATCGGCGGGCAGCGCCGGCGGCCCGCCGCGCGGCCGTTCCCACCTCGCACCGCCATTTCACGGTAGAGCAGAACGGTCTGCATCCTGATGGCCCTCAACCAGGTCATGCAACGCGACCGGGCTCTCTCCTCTCTTTCTCCCCCTCTTTCTCTCTCCCGTGAACCTCCATCTGTCTCTCTCACTGACCCTTCCAGAGTCTCATTTGCACAGCGCGGCGGCGGCCTATGCGGAAGTTTGCGTTCCACTTTAGAAGTTGATGAGCATTAACCTGTCTTTATCGGCTTCAATGCCATCTCAATGAGTATGTTTGCGTTAGTCAATGTAGCAAATTAACTGATAAGCGACACGACCTTCCGGGCAAATCAAGTTTTCATTATATCTCACGCTGAATGCACGCTGGCTAGTTTTGTTTCAAAATCCTGTGACCAAGCCAAACATCCAGCCTGTAAATGTAATGTCGCCGGCATTTTGCCGGTGACGTCAGTCTCGAGAGATGACTTGTTCTTGACCTAACTCAATATGACTGATGTTTTCCTCATGCGCTTCTCAAAGTTTTCGAGTTCCCAATGATAGATAACCAGCGATTCAGCAGTCGAAATTCCATCGTCGGAGCGGCGTTGGAATACAAATCACCAAACACGCTATCACTTTATAACGGTAAAGGGAAGAGGCGTAAGATATACCTTTAAAAGGAGCATTGACATGCTCCGGACACTGATAGCCTACCACGCCGCAACGTCTCTCACCTGAGCAGAGTCTCCTTTCCGGGGAAGTTGTAGGTGCGCCCCAGAGTGCCGAGGTCGCAGAGCGCGCGCGGGATGCACTCCTCCGACTCCAGCACGTCGATGTACATGTAGAAGATGCGCTCCAGTTCGCTGCGCCACTCGGTGAGCTTCTCCAGCGCCGGCGAGTCGTCGTTGCTTCGCTTGTTGGTGTTGGTGTAGATCATACCGACGACGGCAGCGATCAGCAGCAGGATACCGCCGATCACCACAATCGGCAGGATGATGGATCCGAGGGTGCCGAGCAGGCCCGGTCCGCCGCCGCCGCTGCTCACGTGGTGGACAGGGTAGCGGTGCGGCTTCTCCTGCACCGGGTAGTAGTAGTAGTAGAGGTTGCCGGTTGAGCCGCCGCCGTAGGTGGTGCTCGGCGCGCTGTAGGACGAGCTCGCCGGAGCGCTGTAGGAGGACGACACAGCTGACGCGTAGCCGCCGCCGCTGCTGCCGTGGCTGCTGCTGCCGTGACTGCTGCCATGGCTGCTGCTGCCGATCGAGGCGTACGAGCTGCCTCCGGAGTGGTCGCCGTGACCTCCACCGCCGTGACCCCCTCCGTGACCCCCTCCGTGACCGTGTGAGCCGTCACGGGCCTGCGCGGGGATCGGGGCCTTGGCGAGCCTCGACGACGCCTCCTCGGCAGCGGCGGCCGAGACCAGGCCGGTCACACACACTATAACCAACAGCCCCCTCATCCTGCGGGAATATACACAGAACGGTCACACACACTACAACCAACAGCCCCCTCATCCTGCGGAAACATACAGAGTCACACAGCACAACCAACAGCCCCATCGGCTCTAATACCATGGAGGGCATGAGCCGGTGAGAGGTCGCACTGTTCACATGCCACTCCCGGGGTGTGTCGGAGGGGGAAAAGACGGTGTTTAGTCCACAATGGCAATGCTGCTGTACCCTGGGAGCTTGTCTTTAGTTAAGTATTTAAATTAATTTGACGTACTTTGTAGTAGTTAGATACGAAATTCATTCCAAATTGTCACCTATGTTTAAGTGATTTCCTATGAAAGGCAGACGAATGAATGCTTGCATGTGTGCAAACAAAAATCTCACGGAAGTTTGACCCTAGAAGGAACATGCCATTTGGACATATTCGTGTTCACTGACCTCGAGCGACCTCGAATGACCTTTGGTCAACGCATTCATTAAAACGGTTCTGATCATGCATGACGTAGCGGCCGGTCGTTATTCGCTGGATACCGTAACGGTTATGTCGGTCAGCCGTTGCAATAGGATTAGCAATGGGTTCATTGCATTAGCATCAACAGTTGAACGGGCATGCTTGAGCTACTGCGTGGCGGCACAGTTCATCGGCTGGGTAGGAATAAATATATATTCTATCCATGTAACAAGCTAGAAGAGACCCTACTTCAACAACGCGATGTAAAAATGAGATCAATAGTCGAGGATGACCTTATTGTTATCTGGTTATACGTGCAAAATAATAAATGATCATTTGTTATTAACACACACCATATTGGGAGGTGGTGTGGGTATGGGGGCTTCAACGTTCCCAATGAATAACAGTCATGAGCGGCTTTGACCTATCAATATTTTCTGCACGAGTTGTTAACAGTTGTTTGAAAATGGTTTTGCTGTAGTTCGTGTCTACTGAGTACTGTATCAGAGATTTGCACCCGCGACCCCATGCCATACTTTTGTGTCCACAGTCCATGTGACGTCGGAGAAAAATCATCAAGAGCTTTTCGACAGTGATTACGAGCGAGCGAGCGCAGCGAGCGAAGTGAGTCTTTTCAATATAACGGAAAAATCTCAGTATGAGCGGCCCGGCCCGGCCCGGCCCGGCCCGGCCCGGCCCGGCCCGGCCCGGCCCGGCCCGGCCCGGCCCGGCCCGGCCTGTAACGCTTTTGAGAGGCTTATATCTCAGCAACCACTGGACCGATTGGCCTGCGGTCTTTTTTGTTGGGTAGCCCCATCCCTTCTACCCCGTAATTGACTACTTTTGATACATCTCAGTGACCGTCGTGGCACGTGCCACGTGAAAAGTCAAGGGTGTTCAAGATGTTTTGCAAAAGTAGTGATTTTGAGAGGCTCATATCTCAGCAGCCGCTTGGGCGATTGACTTGCGGTAATTTTTGTAGGGTAGCAGCATCCCTTATACCCAAAATAGGACACTCTCGATGCATGTGGGTCACCCCCAGCGCACGTGCAAAATATAACAATAAGAGGTGCCAAATTTGTTCCCATTTCAGTAACTCGGTAATTACTGGTGCGATTTCGCTGAAACTTGGCATACAGGTAGGCACCCACCAGGCAATGCATTCCCATGTGTTGCGGTTGAGGTGCTACTGCACGTGCGCACGTGCAGGGGGCGTTTCCAGATCTCGAGAACGGCTGGGCCGATTGCGCTCAAATTTGGTACACGGTTGGGGACCAGTTAGTAGGGTGCCGTGCAAAAGTCATTTTGGACCCCGTTTGCACGTGCGCACGTGCAGAATGCCGCTTCCAGATCTCAGGAACGGCTGGGCCGATTGCGTTCAAATTTGGCACACCGCTAGCGACCGGTTAGAAGGGTGCTTTGCGCAAGCCCGTTGGAAGTACCCTCTCGCCCTTCCGCACGTGCAGGGCTCACTATCTCGCTCGCTCGTTCTTCGCCCAAAAGGCGTTTTACTGGTTATTATAGTGGAAAATTTGAGTAACGAAATAACTTTGGATGTCCCCATCTCATCCATGCGAACTTGGTCTGCAACTTCACCCGGTCAATGACCATGACATAGAGGTCATATTTCAAGTAAACTTTTATGTGTCAAAGGTAAATACAGAAAGCCTTTCTTTCTAACCTACACAGAAAGTAAATACAGAAAGGTAAATACAAAAACGCTAATAAGCTGAATTTTAACCTAACCTTAAAACTCTTAAAACTGGCAAAAGTAGATACTTTCTGAATGCGTTTTGGAGACCTTTCGAAAGCGGCTCACCACTTGTCACTCCGAGAACCTGAAGCCGAAATAGTGAGGGACATATAGAAGCTCTCCAAATCCTGTAGAGCGTGAAAATCAGCGGGATAAAAGCAGGGCACAACAAAAAACTTTTTTCTGTTCCTCGAAATATATGTCGACAAGATATCGATAAAGGAAGACGTTGGTGCAAATTTCAATAAAAGGTAGTTTCATAAGACGCATGAAAACAATAATTGCAAAGCTACGCAAAAATAAGCGACATCGAAGAAGAGAAGAAGTTATCTAGAAATAAATATGCTTCCAATGCGTCCACTTCTGCCTTTCTGGATCGAACACGGAACAATTATCAGTCTCTTGGCCCTTGCCAAATTTATGCCACGTAAGCATGTTTTCCGATAATTGAAGCAAAAAGTCTACCGGCAAAAAGTCAGTTCTTAGACTGACGTTTTTAGTCTGACGCTCCTCAGCGAAGCTTAATGCTGTTCATGGTCACTACCGTTTCCAAACAAATGCTGACAATGTTACGGTAAGTGCCGTGCACACTACACAATACATCATTATAACTCTTTGTTTTTTTTTCTTTTTTAAGCGTGACTAATGGACAAATTCTGTGTACTTTACAACTGAAAGACAAACATTGAAATCGACCTTCATACCAAAAGGTCATAAAAGTGTTACCTTGCAACCATTATTTAAATCATGTGTTGCAAGCTTTGTTTCACAATTTTTGAGCATTTTATTATAATTTTTGGGCATTTAATCACGCTAATTACGGTAGCAGAACTGAAGCACGACTACCCCCACCGCTCACCACTCCGGACATATGATGGCACGGCGGTGTCGAAAGCAGCGCCTCGCCATTGTACGGAACACTGCACACCGCATTGGGAAATGTCTCGCACTGGACTGATTTCCACAACGATTTCTTGTAGTGATATCCATCTTCCACACACACACACAATTAGCACCTGATGTTCTCGCAAGGATGCACTGTCACGGTTGTGAATTGATGAACCAATGAGCACCGATGAGTCGCTACTCACCTAGCTACCTAGCTGGACGGCTCCCCGACTAGCAGTGTCGCTCTGCATGCAATGATGCACCATTTATACGGGCCTGGAGCTGCGGCCGGCAGCGAGAGTGCCTCGGCGCCGCCCGAATCGCGGCCAGGTGCCGCTCAACCGACCGCGCCTCAGCGCGCCATGAGAGCGCCGCGCTCCTACCGACACCACTGCACGCGCCGGACGCCGCCTCCGCGCCGACCGACCGCACGAAAAAAAATGCGCAATTGCAAGGGCGCTTGCTTGAGGCCTTGCATACACTTGGGAGACAAAAAGAGTAAAAACAAACTCAAAAGTTACCGTGAATAGTCCTGCATGCATGATACCCTTTAACAACTATGGCAATTTGCATTATTTTGCAATGCGGCACCTAGGTTTCAGGGTTGCAAAGTTCTGCAACTGCAGCGCTGTATCGAGTTGTTGCCATTTTTTTCGCCGTGCTGAAGCCGCGGCGGGTGTCGTCGGCCGCGTTTCGGCAGCGTGCAGGCCGCGGCGGCCGGCCATTTGGCTGGCCGGTAACGGTACACGATGGCGGTCAGGTCGGGCCGGCGCCCCGCACTCCATGGCAGGGCAGCTGACACACAGCCACAGGCCGGGCCTCTCACGGACGTCGTTCCGTGCAGCTGCAGGGGAGGCTGTTCTGCATTGGTAGCTCGGTCCGTACAGGGGCAGCAGAGTGCAGTGACACTGCACATCTGCAACAGCTGCAACCACAGCCACACAGGGACAGCAGCAGTGAAGTGACGCGCCACAGCTGCAGGGGAGGCTGCAGTGATAAGGTTCCTACAGGGGCAGCAGCAGTTCCGTGACATGCACAGCTGTGGGAGAGTCTTCTCTGCAGGAACAGAGGTCTCTGGGCATGAGCTGCAGTGCAGTGACCAGGATTCTATAGGAGCTCAGCCGCCATGAGTGCTGTGGCAGAGGTCCGCTGACACAGCGGCAGCTGCAGTGCAGACGCAGCGCAGTGACAGGAATCTACTGACACATCAGCATGGGGTAGTTGCAGTACAGTGACACTCGACAGCTGCAAACAGTGCTTGACCTGCACTGGTAGAGATCCCTGCAGATGCAGCTGCAGCGCAGGTATCCGCAATGACTACCGCTCAACAAGGCAGGAGCTGTATACTGCTTTGAAAACATTGAATACACGATTCCGACACCACGAAACGTCAACAACTTGTATATGCTCACGCACATAGGTACCTAACTATAATTCTGACCTTCCTGCCCTCTCAAAATGGTCATGGCCTAAAAATGAATAAGCAGGTACGCGTAAGCCGTTTAGCCGTACCTATAATTACTGTTAAGTGTGGGCTTACTCCGGGACGAATTCACCTGTGTCACTCTATAGAAGGATCAGTTTTTTAGCACTCCTCTCTGACTCAGAAACTCAGAGTCAGTTCTAACTTCCGGGCCACAAAGCAGAAATGACAGGCTTTTTATTGAATTTAGAAGTGCCCCTGGCCCTGCACTCTAAAACTGGTCTACAATATTTTGTGTTACAAAAGATGCATGCATACGTATCAATTTTAGCAATAAGTCTTCGTAATAAAGCTTTTCATACATGCTCAAATCGTGCCTAAGCTCTCATGAGCATCATGAGTCGGCAATCTATTAACGAATGCAGGTGTGCCTCGTTTAGCAAGGAGCCGTTCAAAGCGTGCGGCCCACGGGCCTCCTTCGCTGGTGCCGGGGCCCGCCCAGGAAACGGATCCGCCCGCCCCGGGTGATTTCGGCGAAAGTCGGGGTAGGGAGGCCCGCGTTCCAGGGACCGCAGTTAGCCCACCCCGGTGTGACTCCCTCTGACGGGGAGGGGTGCGAGGGAGGAAGGTGGGCGGCTCGGGGCACGCCGAAACGGGCGACGAGTGCGAACGCAAGCGGTGTGATTAGTCTTGGTCTGGAATTTGTCTATAACCATGCCATTCATAGGAATTTGCATTATTGACTGATTACGTTGCGCGATCAGTAATGCCAAATGATTTGCACCCTTTCATTAGGTATGTTCAGCGTAACTACGTTATGACTCATTACCAGAAATGAGTTTAATGTGAAAAGACAAACATTTTTCAGCATCGGCATTCGGCACCACATGTCAACGTTACCAAAAAAGGTAAATAGCGGAATACGCCCGTCGCTTAATCGTGGCCCAAAAGGTACCAGGAAGATTTTGGCTTTTCAAAAATGTTTCCAGAAGACAGCGCTCCGGGCCTTCCTTCCCAGGGGATTGAAAGGAGGAGGATACTGATTCACATGTCTCTCGTATCCTCCTTTCTGAAGGACGCGGCGGCACGAGCTATCGTCATAAATCACAAACGCTAGACAGTTACCTGATCATGCCTGGATCGCGTTTCCACTCCGGACGAGACTCGCGGCAGCCGCGGGTCCTCATTGGTCGGCCGGCGGCGGTGTCATCTCTCCCCGGCGGTGAGTCGACGCTCTGTATTGGCCGCTGGCGCAGTTCGGTAGTTTATCAGACCACGGGCGTAGGAACGTCATGAAAAGTGGGTGGGCCACCCTGTCAAGGGGCCTCCTTTTCCAGGGGGCCTCCTATTTTCAGGGGCCTCCAACTTTTGCCTCGTCCTGCTGGCTGCTTTCAAGTATGACCTCCAAATCTAGCTTCTGAGATCGGGCAGATGTACCCAGGGGCGTAACCGCTTAAGCGAACAGTGCGGAAAGTCCGCACCATTTTTGAAACTTATTCCCCCTCCATTTTTTTTAGAATCTATTTGCCGCAACCGGCGCATGACCCCTGAAAACCCTTACGCAAATGTCTTCCTCGTTTCCCAGGTGCCCCCATTAGCTTCATAAGCGCCCTCTTTGGTATATAAGCGCCCTATGTATAGTCATCAGAGACATCCCTATGTCCCACAGTCGCCCCGTTGTTGCATACAATGTGCGCTTATCATAGGCGTCTCTCTTTTATGGACACTTGAAGGCGCCTCTCTTTGCCATGCCGGCGCCCCTGTTTCTTATGAATGCACCCCCATGGCATTGATCAATTGCAGTCGCAGACCTCTATTGCATGTGGACGCCCATATATGTAGGCCTCAGAGGCACCCCTCTTTCGCATTGAGGCGCCCCTATGGGCTTCATAGGCGCCCCTCTATTGCACGTAGGTGCCCTACTGTCTCAGAACCGCTCCCATTTGGCATGCAGACGCCCATCTTTCGACGGAGGGGCCTCTGTGGTTCTTAGAGACGGCATGTTGCTCCCAGACGCAGATGGGGCTCTCGGAGTCGACAGTGTGGGACCTTCAGTCGCTGATGGATGCCCGCCAGGCGCCAGATGTGGACCCTCGGAGACGCCGGTATGGGGCCATCAGAGATGCCGGTATGTGGCCCTTAGAGACACCGGTTTGGAACCCTCAGATACTTCAGTGTGAAGCCTTTACAAATACAATTGCTGGTGTGGAGCTAGGAATGCGCTGGCTTAAATCCCTCAGAGGCCGGTACATGGACATTAGAGCTCAGTGAGAGCTTGTGTGGTGCCTTCAGTGGCCTTGTGGAGCCGTTAGACATCAACATGGTGCTCTCAGGAGCCGTTGAGTCCTCAGAGTCACCGGTGTGGGGCCTTCAGAGCTCCGAGATACTGGTGTGGGACCCTCAGAGGTGTCGGTGTGGGTCCTTCAGATATACCTATAGAGCCTTGAGATACACAGGTGTGGTGGCCCACTGAGGCGCCGGTGTGGGGCCCCCAGAGCCACCGATATAGGGCCCTAAGAGACACTAGTATGACCCTCAAAGGCGCCGCTGTGTGGCGCTCATTAACACTGGTGTGGAGCCATCACAGGCGGGTGGAGCTGTTAGAGGCCGGAAAGGGCCCTTTAGATGCCTACAAGGAGCCTTCAGAAGCCGGCGTGGCACCCTTATGGGGATAAGCGTGTCTACTTAGGAGCCCTTGAGGTGCTCTCATGAGCTCTGTGGGGCCCTACCGAGCCGAAATATGGCCACGGCCAGTTGCCGCCGCATGGCTCTTCGGACTATCATTCTCAGGGGCCTCATCTGCCTAGTTTGAATAGAAGGGCCTCTCAGACAATCAGTATCATGGGCCTCCTCTGGCTAGTATAAATAGAAGGGCCTGTTAGACGATCAGTCCTAGGGGCCTCTTCTGGTTAGTATAAATAGAAGAGCCTCTTAGACCACAAATCTCAGGGGGCTCCTGTGGACAGTATAAATAAAAGGGCCTCTCAGACCATCAGTCTCGGGGGCCTCCCTGGAAAAGTGTAAATGTGGATAGAGGGCCCCCTCAGATTCATTGGGAGTGGACATCTCTGACTATCAGTCTCAGGGGCCTCTTGTGGCCAGTATGAATATAAGAGCCTCTCAGACCATCGGTCTCAGGGGCCTCTTCTGACTAGTTTGGATAGAGGGCCCTCCCAGACCACCGGTTTCAGGGGCCTCCAGTGGCCAGTTATATGAACATTGAACAGAAGGGCCTCACAGCCATCAGCCTCGGGGGCCTCTTCTGACTGGTGTGAATATGAGGGCCTCTCATACCATCAGTCTCAGGGGCCTCTTCTGCCTGGTGTGATTATAAGGGCCTCTCAGGTCATCAGTCTCAGGGGCCCCCTCTGACTATAGTGTAGATGGATAGGCCTCTTCTGACTATTGAGGATAGAGGGGCCTCCTCTGACTAGTGAGGGTAGGGGCCTCGGCTAGACCGCCAGTGTCAGGGGCCTATTCTGACTAGTGTGGATGGAGGGGCCTCCCAGACCACCAGTCTCAGACCTCTGACTAGTGTGGATAGAGGGGCCTCCCAGACCGCCAGTGTCAGGGGCCTCCCCAGACCAGTGTGGATATTGGGGCCTCCTCAGATCCACTAGGGCCTCTCAGGCCATCAGTCTCAGGGGTTTCGACTGACAAGTATGAACAGAGGGCCTCCTTGGATCCATCACGGCCTCTTGGAGTCCGTGCGTGGGGATTCGTGGAACTTATTTTAACCGAGTTTGTTTATTCTGGAAGGTGACGACGGCCTCTCAAATCGAGACGAGGGGCCTCGAGTAAAAAGTGGGTGGGCCAAAACACATGGTTGGCCCCCCCACCTCGAAAAGTGGGTGGGCACTTGCCCACCTGGCCCCCCCTGTTCCTACGCCTATGTATCAGACGAATAGCCGGGTCCGTCGGTATAGGCTGAGGATCTATGAAATGAATAATGATAGGTATACTTCTTATTATCTGAACTTTGAAAATGCTATATAAATGTGATTAACATACAATGCCTACATTTCGACCATTTGAAAAGAACATTTTCTGTTGTTCAGCGAATGTTAACAAACACGGTTATTGTTGATGCGAAGTCACAAAACTCGATTGAGTGACCTCGCCTTTAAACATATTCATTCATGCGGTGATGTACCTTTTCGATTTTATTCGCTATTTTGCATGCAAAACTGAGTAGGTAAACAATGCTGATTTATTATAGACGACAGCGGGGCTGATAATTATTCAGAGACCCAGCCCGTTCCTAGAACTGTATACAAGTTCGTATTATCGACTGTCACAGGCTAGGTCGGTCCTCGTGGCGACCCACATTCTCCCAACCAGTCCTCAAAGAGGCCCACACAGTGACCAAAGTCACGCCCGCCACGGTCCGGCGAGCGCTGCACTCGTGACTGCCCTCCCTCGGCCAGGTAACCGGCGTTTTCGTGGCGTTGTTGGTCCGGCGACTCACACCACGCCCTCGGGTTGACAAAGTGGCTTGTGTCATGGTCGTAAGCGTGTTGTCGTGGCGGTTGTGCGAGTCCGTGGGCTTGTGTGGCGAACTCCGCATCCACGGTAAATTTGGTGTTACCGTTCAAGGCGTAATATTACTAGGTGCCGAAACAGATTTCGCGTGAGGTGTCGGTTCACGGAGTGTCCTGTGTCCTCCTGTGGTAGCAATCATGAAGTTCAAATTTTGACCTCTGGAGGTATGCTGCTTCTTACTCGTACATGTATAGGTTGAACGGACATTTGTAGGCCGTCACTCGTCAGTGGGTTTAGTCTCTATGCTCGTAATAACCCAGCCACTAACCTATGTGGTTCTAATCTGTTAGGATCGGTTTGTCCCTGCTGCTTGCTCCCTCGAAGTTCGATCAGATGTGCCCCGTGTGTGTCGAACACATCAATCTCAAACGGTAGCACATCCGTGGGATCAGTCTGGCCAACTCAACGATGGCAAGTACCGTCATGCCATTACGGTTATGTGGTACAGACGGGAGACGTCGATGCTCCATGCGAAATTGGTCACCTCCCATCGCGGTGTCGGTGTCGGCGGCGGTGCCAATTTCGACCACCGAGTGGCGGTCTGTGCCGATCGCAGCGCTCCGCGAATCCAGGCCGCCGCGGTGGCGGTAGCGGAGGGTCTGCGGTTGGTCGGTCGGCCGTCCGCCCCGCGGCCAGCGCCGCCGTCGGCCCCAGCCCAGCCGCTGACTGACACACATCACTTGGTCAGGACCACTGCGCATTGGGACACGGACCGTCCCCACTTTCCATATTCATACACGTGTCGACGGACTCCCGTGAGAATGGTGTTTGTATGCACAGTGCTCACGCCAAACTATCTCTGACCGTGGGGATGTCATCCTTATAGCCGACTTTACTTTAACATAATTAAATCGACACACAGAAAAAGATAACGTTGATCTACATAAGGAGATGTATACTCTTAAAGGTAGTGTGCCACCTTCCAATGATTTCCCATTTTATTTTTCCTAGGATAAGAACCTTCTGTTTTTACCTAATATAGCAAAAAAAAAGGCCTGGAATAGTGCCTTTTTCGCCTAAAAGTTTATCGGTTTTTCGATATGTATAACAACTGTAGTGGGCTGACCTGCAAACAGGCGTCGGCAACAATCGCGAATGCGGCGCACATGTGACAATAAGCAAAGGTCATTATAGAATATAGAGTTACGATGTACGGGAATGAGTTATCAGCTGTCTAATCGTAGACAACACAATGTCGAACCTTAAACTGTAAGCCTGTATTGGAATTGTTTCTTTTATTTGGCTGTCGAACATTATTTATGGTTTGAAATATGATTTTATGTAAAATAATTGATATGAAAAAACCGTCTCTTAAGTTATGACTCCATTTCACCACACGCAAGTGGCAGAAATGACAATGATCAGCTGACGCATTTTTCTTGGCCGAAGTCAGAGCGCGCGGCCCGACGCACCACCACCGCACCACAAAGTATGAGCAGAAGCCGCGCCCAAAGCCAGGGCCCCGGTAACGTGAGGTAGCCGAGTCGGGGCAGCGTGCGCTGACCCAAGCCGGGGCCGCGGCTTTGGGCGCGGTCTACCGCATCCCCACGGGCAGCCCCGGGCTATCACATGACACCGGGAGGACGCGCGACCCCAGCTTGGGTCAGCGCACGCTGCCCCGACTCGGCTACCTCACGTTACCGGGGCCCTGGCTTTAGGCGCGGTCTACCGCACCACCTAACAGGCGTGTTCGAAACCGCAGGAGCTGATGATGAACGGGTTTATCGAAACTTGATTGGATGAGCCTATCGGTAATAGCGATTTCAGTGTGTGCATTTATTGTTCATAGTGGTGTGAAATGTGGTTGGGGTACGACCGACAACCCGTCGGGGCGAATTTCGCACTGGGGTACTCAAAATTTGAAGAATTTAAGACGTTTCCATGAGTTTTGAAGGTATGGACCAGTATAACGCCTTTTGCGGCGACTAACGGAGCGAGCGAGAGGGTGGGCCTTGCACGTGCGAAATTGCGAGGGGGTACCTCCAACTGACTTGTGCACGGCACCTTACTAATCGGTCTCTAGCGATGTGCCAAATTTGAGCACAATCGGCCCAGCCGTTCTCGAGATCTAGAAGCGGCACCCTGCACGTGCGCACGTGCAAAATGGGTCCCAACTGACTTGTGCACGGCACCCTACTAACTGCTCCGTAACCGTGTACCAAATTTGAGCGCAATCGGTCCAGCCGTTCTCGAGATCTGGAAACGACCCCTGCACGTGCGCACGTGCAGCAGCACCCCAACTCTGGCACATGGATATGCATTGCCTAGTGGGTGCCTACCTACATGCCAACTCTCAGCGCAATCGGCCCAGTAGTTACCGAGATATTGCAACAATTACAAAAGTGACACCTCTTCGTTTTGCACGTGGCACGTGCATAAGGGGTCACCCACATGCATCGGGAATAGTGCAATACTTGGTAGAAGGAATGAAGCTACCCTACAAAAATTACCGCATGTAAATCGGTCAAGTGGTTGCTGAGATATAAGCCTCGCAAAAGCGTGACCACGGCCGGCCGGCCGGCCGCTCATACTCAGAAATTTCCGTTAATCTAAGGAAAGACTACGCTCGCTTCGCTCGCTCCGTAATAAGTTCTAAAAATCCGGTTCTCCTTATCTGGGCCATTAACTCCATACGGTCCAGGAAAGCTGGCACACTACACTGTAAAAAAAAACTTACAAGCCCCTCGTACACTGTAAAAAAAATTCACTAGCTAATTTTGAAATTAGGCATTTTTTACGAGTGCCTCCCTTGCACCTCGTTACAACATATATGGACATTAGTAGTCAGAGCCATGCACGTTAACAATGCCCTTTGTGGAACAAATGCCTACGAGCGAGAGCATGTTCAGGAACCTAATTTTGCGCAGTGTTAATGAACTACGCACAGCCTCACAGTGTTACCCGCCGTTGGCTTGTTCTCGGCCAGTTTTTGGCGTGTCCCTCAATTAGGTCATTTTGCTATTAGCTCAGCTGACGAGGCCCCGGCTGGCACCTACTAAACGGATAACCTTGCGTGCAACCCCGCTTGTTGTCACGAACGCCTGCAGCTGGTAAACGTGCTGGTAAGCTTGCGTGGTAAGCGGCTTCGGATGGCTATAAGGATGTGCCTCATAGCTACCCTCGTCGCATGTTACAACCTAGGAGTCTGTGGCTGCTTTCAGAAGGAGTCCCTCCCGCATCCGGGAGCCGGCGTCCATTTTGTGTTGCGTCGCCATTACTGTGTGTGTCTGCCCAACTGCTCTTTGGCTTGATTGAAGGTGAGGCATCACTGTAAAAAAATGTCACGAGCCAATTCTATGACAAGGAGTGGGTTACACGGTCGTCCATTGTACCTTGCTGATATATATAGGGACATTATCAGCCTGAGAGTTGTTAATAATAATTGAAATAATTGAATAATTGGTTACAAACGGTAACCTAATAACTTAAATGCTTCCCTAACACCCCTTCCTGCTTACACTGTAAAAAAAACTTACAAGCCCCTCGTAGAGGAATTCTCAGCGCAAAAATAACATTGCAGGAGCGTGTAAATTTGGCTAATTTTAGGCTAGTTGCCGAGTAACAAGCTTGTTCGACAAGGCTGTGCCTCGTATGCATACGACCACCGTGCTCCACCTAGTTTGACAACACGCACGTAAATAGCGTGGGTAGTGCGTCTACTAGGTGTCATAATAGCCCCTGCCTGGTAAGGTAACTAGCCACTGCCTACTAATCCATACCCAGTAATTGTACTAGCCCCCAAGGCTAGTAGTGGTACTAGCTCAAGGCCAGTAGTGGCACTAGTTAACTAGTACCACTACTGGCCTTCGGGGTCGAGGCACTGGGTCGACGGAATTCCGTCGACGGAATTCCGTCATCCAGTGCCCCCGACTCTCGACCGCCACCCGCAAGTAAACAGACTGAGTAGCGCTGCAGCACATTTATTCGGGCACGAGAACGAGAACGAGAACAATAACAACGCCAGGGCAATAACTATAACTTTAACAATAACAACAACAACAACAACAACAACAACAACAACAACAACAACTAACTGATTAATTTGCAATCAGGTTCCTTAAATAACCACAATCAAACATTTGTGATTTTTCATTAGCTCTGCACCGGCGGCAGTCGCGGGGTGAAGGTATAGGCCAGGACATAGTCGAGTCACCACCAATAACATTCACAAAATAATACGGTTGCATGAGACACGATCGGGCACTTCCACGGGCTCTGACGCAACGGCACTTACAACAGGCGAGTGAGCAAGTTGATCCTGCCATGTCAGGTACATTGTGCACTGTGCAGTCCATCAAATATTTGCCATACTTTGCAGATTCAAGCAAGTATTTTTTTCTGGGCGAGGCTTACCAACAGAAATATCGCTGACTTCCGGTATACCTTCATGCCTCAGTCTCCCACAACTTTAAGCAGCTCTGCAAACAGAAAAGAAAATTAACTGCTGATTTTAAAATATCAGTGAGGATGGCTTTATTATCTACATCAACTGACTTTTGTATAAGATAAATCAATGTGAGGCAATATGTGTAGCTTACACATTTGGAAAAAAGGCTAGACAGCAACTGAAAGAAAGTCCGTCTTCCAATAGTCGGAATTCAAACGAAACAGTGGCCCACAACGGTCAAGGGGTGAATCCTATGACGCAACATGTGTTCAGAATATTACAAAATAAATAAAATATCCCCCATTGCTACGTAAATATCATACAATATAACGTACCTTCGAAATATCCCAGTCCGAGAACTTCACAACGCACCGTGCCACAACACAACCGCACCAACCGCCGGCAGCCGCAGAACTGAACAATGGCGGCAGGAAATGACGGCCCCGCGCCGGAAGTGAAGGACGCGTTTTAGAAGCAGTCTCAGACTCGTCGCTGCTCACCGTAGCAGGGATTTATGAGGCACTACCGAATCAAAGTCGTTTCGCCTCATTCGGCAACACGAAAACCCTACCAGGACTAGTCCGATGATGAGTTTCCGACTAGGTGGCGTGTGCGCAGGATTATATTTAAAGCACGTGCAGGGCGGTGCCTCATTAGCCGACATAATAATAATATGACACGATAATGTAACACGCATGTAACTAGCATGCAACAAGCTTCTGGCGGATTTAATTATGAGACTATGCGTAGTTATCCGACACAGCGCGAAATCTGTTGATAAGCAGGAAGGGGTGTTAGGGAAGCATTTAAGTTATTAGGTTACCGTTTGTAACCAATTATTCAATTATTTCAATTATTATTAACAACTCTCAGGCTGATAATGTCCCTATATATATCAGCAAGGTACAATGGACGACCGTGTAACCCACTCCTTGTCATAGAATTGGCTCGTGACATTTTTTTACAGTGATGCCTCACCTTCAATCAAGCCAAAAAGCAGTTGGGCAGACACACACAGTAATGGCGACGCAACACAAAATGGACGCCGGCTCCCGGATGCGGGGGGGGGGGGGGGACTCCTTCTGAAAGCAGCCACAGACTCCTAGGTTGTAACATGCGACGAGGGTAGCTATGAGGCACATCCTCATAGCCATCCGAAGCCGCTTACCACGCAAGCTTACCAGCACGTTTACCAGCTGCAGGCGTTCGTGACAACAAGCGGGGTTGCACGCAAGGTTATCCGTTTAGTAGGTGCCAGCCGGGGCCTCGTCAGCTGAGCTAATAGCAAAATGACCTAATTGAGGGACACGCCAAAAACTGGCCGAGAACAAGCCAACGGCGGGTAACACTGTGAGGCTGTGCGTAGTTCATTAACACTGCGCAAAATTAGGTTCCTGAACATGCTCTCGCTCGTAGGCATTTGTTCCACAAAGGGCATTGTTAACGTGCATGGCTCTGACTACTAATGTCCATATATGTTGTAACGAGGTGCAAGGGAGGCACTCGTAAAAAATGCCTAATTTCAAAATTAGCTAGTGAATTTTTTTTACAGTGTATCAACAGATTTCGCGCTGTGTCGGATAACTACGCATAGTCTCATAATTAAATCCGCCAGAAGCTTGTTGCATGCTAGTTACATGCGTGTTACATTATCGTGTCATATTATTATTATGTCGGCTAATGAGGCACCGCCCTGCACGTGCTTTAAATATAATCCTGCGCACACGCCACCTAGTCGGAAACTCATCATCGGACTAGTCCTGGTAGGGTTTTCGTGTTGCCGAATGAGGCGAAACGACTTTGATTCGGTAGTGCCTCATAAATCCCTGCTACGGTGAGCAGCGACGAGTCTGAGACTGCTTCTAAAACGCGTCCTTCACTTCCGGCGCGGGGCCGTCATTTCCGGCCGCCATTGTTCAGTTCTGCGGCTGCCGGCGGTTGGTGCGGTTGTGTTGTGGCACGGTGCGTTGTGAAGTTCTCGGACTGGGATATTTCGAAGGTACGTTATATTGTATGATATTTACGTAGCAATGGGGGACATTTTATTTATTTTGTAATATTCTGAACACATGTTGCGTCATAGGATTCACCCCTTGACCGTTGTGGGCCACTGTTTCGTTTGAATTCCGACTATTGGAAGACGGACTTTCTTTCAGTTGCTGTCTAGCCTTTTTTCCAAATGTGTAAGCTACACATATTGCCTCACATTGATTTATCTTATACAAAAGTCAGTTGATGTAGATAATAAAGCCATCCTCACTGATATTTTAAAATCAGCAGTTAATTTTCTTTTCTGTTTGCAGAGCTGCTTAAAGTTGTGGGAGACTGAGGCATGAAGGTATACCGGAAGTCAGCGATATTTCTGTTGGTAAGCCTCGCCCAGAAAAAAATACTTGCTTGAATCTGCAAAGTATGGCAAATATTTGATGGACTGCACAGTGCACAATGTACCTGACATGGCAGGATCAACTTGCTCACTCGCCTGTTGTAAGTGCCGTTGCGTCAGAGCCCGTGGAAGTGCCCGATCGTGTCTCATGCAACCGTATTATTTTGTGAATGTTATTGGTGGTGACTCGAATATGTCCTGGCCTATACCTTCACCCCGCGACTGCCGCCGGTGCAGAGCTAATGAAAAATCACAAATGTTTGATTGTGGTTATTTAAGAAACCTGATTGCAAGTTATTCAGTTAGTTGTTGTTGTTGTTGTTGTTGTTGTTGTTGTTGTTGTTATTGTTAAAGTTATAGTTATTGCCCTGGCGTTGTTATTGTTCTCGTTCTCGTTCTCGTGCCCGAATAAATGTGCTGCAGCGCTACTCAGTCTGTTTACTTGCGGGTGGCGGTCGAGAGTCGGGGGCACTGGTTGACGGAATTCCGTCGACGGAATTCCGTCGACCCAGTGCCTCGACCCCGAAGGCCAGTAGTGGTACTAGTTAACTAGTGCCACTACTGGCCTTGAGCTAGTACCACTACTAGCCTTGGGGGCTAGTACAATTACTGGGTATGGATTAGTAGGCAGTGGCTAGTTACCTTACCAGGCAGGGGCTATTATGACACCTAGTAGACGCACTACCCACGCTATTTACGTGCGTGTTGTCAAACTAGGTGGAGCACGGTGGTCGTATGCATACGAGGCACAGCCTTGTCGAACAAGCTTGTTACTCGGCAACTAGCCTAAAATTAGCCAAATTTACACGCTCCTGCAATGTTATTTTTGCGCTGAGAATTCCTCTACGAGGGGCTTGTAAGTTTTTTTTACAGTGTAGAGGAATTCTCAGCGCAAAAATAACATTGCAGGAGCGTGTAAATTTGGCTAATTTTAGGCTAGTTGCCGAGTAACAAGCTTGTTCGACAAGGCTGTGCCTCGTATGCATACGACCACCGTGCTCCACCTAGTTTGACAACACGCACGTGAATAGCGTGGGTAGTGCGTCTACTAGGTGTCATAATGGCCCCTGCCTGGTAAGGTAACTAGCCACTGCCTACTAATCCATACCCAGTAATTGTACTAGCCTCCAAGGCTAGTAGTGGTACTAGCTCAAGGCCAGTAGTGGCACTAGTTAACTAGTACCACTACTGGCCTTCGGGGTCGGTGGCACTGGTCGACGGAATTCCGTCGACGGAATTCCGTCAACCCAGTGCCCCCGACTCTCGACCGCCACCCGCAAGTAAACAGACTGAGTAGCGCTGCAGCACATTTATTCGGGCACGAGGACGAGAACGAGAACAATAACAACGCCAGGACAATAGCTATAACTTTAACAACAACAACAACAACAACAACAACAACAACAACAACAACAACAACAACAACAACAACAACTAACTGGATAATTTGCAATCAGGTTTCTTAAATAACCACAATCAAACATTTGTGATTTTTCATTAGCTCTGCACCGGCGGCAGTCGCGGGGTGAAGGTAGGCCAGGACATATAACATGGCCCCATTCTTTACCATGAGAGAAGTCTGTAATGGGTGAAAAAAACAATATTAACATTATTATTATCATAAGGCATACCAATCTGGAAAATGATTAAATTAAAGTTGAATAAAGTGATATATTCCTGCCACAAGCTAGCATAAGTCCCAAACATATAGCTATTCTGACTTGGATAGACGATACCGGCGCACTTCTGCCAACGACGGGCAGCATTATGCGGGCTATACATCTTCTAAGAAGCTCAGCAACATAATAACTTTTGTTTACAAATGGACAACCTTTTTGTTGAGCACACAGCAAATGATACAAGATGCCTCACCTTCAATCAAGCCAAAGAGCAGTTGGGCAGACACACACAGTAATGGCGACGCAACACAAAATGGACGCCGGCTCCCGGATGCGGGGGGGGGGGACTCCTTCTGAAAGCAGCCACAGACTCCTAGGTTGTAACATGCGACGAGGATAGCTATGAGGCACATCCTCATAGCCATCCGAAGCCGCTTACCACGCAAGCTTACCAGCACGTTTACCAGCTGCAGGCGTTCGTGACAACAAGCGGGGTTGCACGCAAGGTTATCCGTTTAGTAGGTGCCAGCCGGGGCCTCGTCAGCTGAGCTAATAGCAAAATGACCTAATTGAGGGACACGCCAAAAGCTGGCCGAGAACAAGCCAACGGCGGGTAACACTGTGAGGCTGTGCGTAGTTCATTAACATTGCGCAAAATTAGGTTCCTGAACATGCTCTCGCTCGTAGGCATTTGTTCCACAAAGGGCATTGTTAACCCTCGCCCTGGCAGGGGGGGGGGGTCGATGCGACCCCCCCCTAAGGTTTTTCGAAGATAGCGTAAAAACGGCGGCGCGCAGCGCCGCCAAATTTGGCACAGCCTATGGGGCAACCTTTTTACATATGACCTGAAAATTTCAGGTCCGGGTGACCTTGGGTCAGGTCACCAGGTCAGAAAAACCGGTACAAGGTCATGGTCAAATTTCAATTTTCTTTTTGCACCTGTCCAACTCACAGTTTTTGACTGATTTCCTTCAAACTTTCAGGATGTGCTAGGTTCACCGAGTTGTATAACATATAGTCCGGCTTTTTTGAGGTCACTGACCTGAGGTCAGTTAGAGGTCATTACGTCGTAATGTTAAGCCTATGGGAAAATACTAAATTCGGAAAATACTGGAGATATCCGCTTCGTTCTATCACTTTTGTGCTTTGAAACCACGGTACTTAACAGCAGGTCACTTGGTGCTTCTTTGTTTGGTGTACTTATCCATGGGTCAGGTCAAATGAGGTCAACTGAGGTCAAATGACGTTTTTGCCGGCAATAACTTGGCACATAATGACGCTAGAGCTTCAAAAATGGTATCATTGTGTTCCTGGTGATCAGCCGAATCGAATGATATGCGATATGATGCAATTTGGTTAAGTTGAACTTAATTTATTAATTTAAGTTTACTTAAAATTTAAGAAAAACTTTAAGTACACTTAAGCAAGCTGAAAAGTATATCATTCGACGCGCCTTGACGTGCTGAGTTCACTGGTGCTTTCCTTTTTGCTCTATCTTAATTAGATCAAAAGTTATAAGCGAAAAACTTGTGACCTGTTTTTAGCGAAATTTTTACATTTATACCCCCCAAAACCCCCCTAAATATTGACCTAGAGCAACCAAATTTGCACAGGGGCGAGAACTCCAGGGGGCCCACCTACCTACCAAATTTGGTGTTTCTAGGTGCCATAGGAGCCAATCGCGAGGGGGGGGGGGGGGGGTCGCATCGACCCCCCCCCCTGCCAGGCCGTGTTATGAAAAATGCCCTGCCAGGGCGAGGGTTAACGTGCATGGCTCTGACTACTAATGTCCATATATGTTGTAACGAGGTGCAAGGGAGGCACTCGTAAAAAATGCCTAATTTCAAAATTAGCTAGTGAATTTTTTTACAGTGTACCTTTAAAGACATATTTGAAAAGATATAAGGAATAACCTTTGCCGACCTGTTGCCTGATGTTTGAACTTTGAGAGTGCTTATTAAGTTCCTGATTAAGCATGACTTTCGTCCAAAAGAAGCGCAATTCCATTTTCTTTCGCCGACTTTTCCTTCCCCGGCCAGGGGTAGGGGGCGGGTGCACCCCCCCCCCCATTGGGCTTTTTTCGCGATAGCTCGGAACAGCCGGAGATAGAAGCTGACACTATGTACATATGTCATCCTGATCTTTGATTCAAGCCGGATCTTCTGACACCAACCGCATTTTCAGGTCGGGTCAGGTCACTGACCTATGACGTCATAAGTAAACCCCTGCACGGTCCTGAAATGTCGCAACTTCGCATCGCCCTCAGTACAAGAGGAGCTTTTACAGGGAGATGAAACTTACAGGCCCTAGCAGCTAAAAAAAACCTGTATCACAAGTTGTATATCTCAAATGTTTCCTAAGGGTCACCTGCGTTCAGGTCGGCTATGTGATTACAACATTATAAATCAATGGGGGAAATATGGAAACTGTTAGGTATTTTGGCGCCGGCAATGATTTAAAGATATCTCAATCACATGGAATCATGCATTCCTTGCAAGGTCCGATGCTTCACTTTTGCATTGCTGACATTGCGTGACTCACTAAGCGCACAGGAGTTTCTCGTCAATAACTCACGATCAAATTGAGCTAGCGAGTCAGGAAAGCCACCAATGGACTCGGGAAGATGTGCCAAATCGATTATATGCAATATGACCTCCCTCAACCAACTTCGTAACCCAAGGGTCTCTGACCTGACTGTGACCCGAGGTCAACACCTTGTGTTTAATGTTGACCTCACCCGAACAAAAAGTATTCCGTTTCACGCTCCTGAGCCAGACAAACACGGTGATGCCAAAATCGTGGCTCAGCAACCATTTTTTGGTGATGTTATGTACCGAATATCGAGCTCGTGCCCTGGGCCACTTGATCTGATCTCAGAGGTCACCAGTTGACATGTGACCTTAAAATCGGGTACTTATCTCTGCGTCATAACGGCATGGCTCGTTTCTTCTGCGAGCATTCAGCTTCTAGCTCCATAAGGGGCGAAACAGCGACGGAGGGGGGGGGGGGGGGCAAGATTACTTTACTACTCGGGGGGGGGGGGGTCGTATCTTCCTTCGGCCGGGCCTATGTAAAAAAAAAAAAAACAATAGGCATGCACGTAGCCAGGATTTTGCTCAGAGAGGGGCCACAAGTCGCGGCCTAGGGACATAAGCCCTCCAAAAACGGAAAACTCCTCGGTTTTGGCCCACTATTTTTGGGGGTGTGGTGCAGCTGTTTTTATTTATCTTTTTTTTTATTCATTTTTTTATTTTTCGCCTTTAGGGGGGGGGGGCATGACCTCCGTGGCCCACCCCCCTTGGCTACTTCCCCGCCAATAGGTCCGGCGAGGGTTAAACCACGCCCCGCTGAGGATGGTGAACCTGCTAGGTGAGGGGGGATGTTTGAACACCTTTGGCCACGTAGCGACACGCCGTACCTACATGGGCAGCGTTCGAAAGAGCGTCAAAAATATTAAAGAAATTACTTCGGTCACTTTTTTGGTCAGATCAAATGCCGAGTTACCAGAAGTCATCGACGTTAAAATTCCACAAATTTCGAGGTCAAGTTTCCACAATTTTCGACAGAACGGCATAAAGCTCAGGAACGGAGAGAGCAACAGCGTCGCGGAAAAACGCATTCGATGGGTAGATCTTAACTCTCGCCGGCCGAATGGGGGGGGGGGGGAGGCGGATGCCGCCCCATAGTTTTTTTTCGTGATAGCTCGGAACGCGCCGGCGATAGAAAGCTGAAACTTGAGATACTATTAAAGCCGGATCTTTTGACACCAACTGCATTTTCAGGTCCGGTCCGGTCACTGACCTATGACGTCATAAGTTAACTTCTACACGGTCCTGAAATGCCGCAACTTACAGGGAGATAAAGCTTACAGGATCTGGTACCCTTGAGAGGTCTCACAACTTCTATATCTCGGATTTTCCCTAAAGGTCACATGAGGTCAGGTCGGTCGCGTGACCTAAACAAAGTCAATGAGGGAAATATGGAAACTGTTATTATAGCGCCGGGAATGATATCAAAGAAGTTAAAGGCATGTTATCGAAAATCACCGATAGAACGTTTTGTCTTTCACAAAAGTTGCTAAATGAGGTCAATGCCTACCAGAATTTTAGCCGTTTGATCCTAAGCGAAGGATGAACGGAAGTGTTTTTAGCGTACTTAAAATGACCGAAAATTTAGCATTTTTAGCATTTAATAACGACCGCCCCAGGAAGCACCGAACATCTTCACTGATTCATTCATAGGAGCACGGCCGGCCAGGGCTTCCATTTACCGCACGGTCATGTTTTCGCGTCATGTTTAATACAGACAACAATACGTACCAAAGGCATGGAAATAGACCAGGGATTGAGGCGACGTACCATCTTGTATTTTCCATCAATATTGCAGCCTGGCACATCGCACGGCCCGCTCAACATAAAACAGCGAAATCAGTAGGTATCTGAGTAACCTGAGAGCCAGCGTTGTTACGATCCGTAAGAATGCTGTATCATATCGTAATATATCGCAAGCAGAATTCATGCGCGCATATCTATAGTTACATGTTACGGTCTTTGATACCTTAGATTGTGTTAAGCATGCCTCGTAGGCTTCCGATGCGAGTTGCAGGTAGAAGCAGACATTTCTCGTGTACATGAGACGCAGCTGATTTAGATCCGCCAGTTGTGTCGGAAGTGGAACACATACAAAGATGATGGGCTGAGTCAGATCTATATTTTGATCTTTGGCATTTAACATTGCGCTCACAACAGATCTTCGTGACTTTCTATCCAGACACCATGTACGTAGCGTAGAGGATACAACAAAAATAAACTGAACATAACGGCTAACATACTGAACTGAATAAAATACCACAGATAACGCAGCGTATGCATTTAGTGCTGCTCCTCACCCTACCGCCATCTACCGACCCTAAACCTGTGGCATAAGCGACGCCTGGCGGACATAACATAGACGATGCTGAATATAGACAATGTTGCGCACAACACCTCACATTCGTTATCTTACAGTTTAGTCTTCTTCAATACTCTACGTTTTCTTCGTGTTTAAACTCCATATCACCACTAGACAACATTCAGTGAAAATAAAATACTGGCACCATCGATATGGTGCTGGGAGAAGGGCGGTAGCGGACGGCCAAACGTCACTGACTGCCGGTCAAACTGTCATAACAGCCAGTTAGTTGCTGGTACCCCTCGCCTCGCACTCTGGTCAGTCATCCCTTGCAGTGCTACACGCCATATGCATGGCTTGGCAGGAGCGATTGTTCTTAGTGCAGTCTGGTCCACAGGGCCTGATGGTCATACATGGATGCTGGACGTTCGCCACTAATTTGAGAGGATATCCCCCCTATCTAACTACCTACAGACGTTCCAAATGCGCGCTGTATGACAGCCAAGATTCAGACGACAGGGACATGCCTAAGCCAACTAGACACCTAAATACCTGAAAAGGGACCTTGTCAACTGATATCGCTAGACAAGGTAGACAATGACCGACAGACCGGTGCGAGCGACTTTAGCGAGTGTCATTTGAGCGAACGTCATTTGAGCGAACCATTTTCAGCGACTGGCAACTTAGCGAATATCAAATTGAGCGATTATCAAATATAGCGATTATCAATTTAAGCGAAAGCTATGTTTCAGCGACATCTTTTTCGTCGACTACAGTTTGAGCGACTGTCATTTCAGCGAAACACTTCATCGTCCCGTAACGGTGTTTTTTCCTTTTTCTTTTGCGAGCGTTCGTACAACGAATGTTTCCGGAACTTTTCATGGTGATCCGTAACTGGATGGCGGATGTCACATTCAATGTTCAGACATTAAGCTCCAAATTTAAAGCCACATTTCTCAAAAATTACAGCGGTTCGATTTCACCCCCCCCCCCCCACCTGCTGTTTGCCAATAATGATGACCAAACGCATACCAAACGTTTGTTCAGAGATTCATATTGCTTGTGCTGTTTTTCGCGAAATTCCCCCGCTTGAATTTGGATCAGTTCCCCATGTTGTAAAATTTGTTCTTGCCCCAAGCACCGTACGAATTTCCAGATATTTGGGTGAGGTCCCTGAAACATAGACTGGATCCCCCTGTGCCATCCCAAGAGTTTATTATTGGTCCTTGGCATTCCTTCCATCGTCCTATCTCTCACGTTCCACATTTCCCAGATCAAAGTTGCAGAATGAGCCCAGATATTTTGGTGGTTTCCAAGCTTAAAATAAAATTTTTAATTTGCCGCGCGCAGCTTGAAGCATGACACATACCAAGCAGGTTTTCCAAGGGCAAGAATTCCCGAAAAGTAGCAAATGATTGACTTCCGTCGCGTTCGGTTTCGCTGTAACTGTGTTCGCTCAATTGGTCCCCCATTGACCTCCATATATTCGTTCAATCTGGTTTCGCTGATTCTGGTCCTCGCTTAAGTTGATAATCGCTGTGATTGAATTCGCCGACTTGACAATCGCTGAAAAAGTCAATCGCTTAAATTGATAATCGCTGAAAAGGCTTCGCTCAAATGTCGTTCGCTGAAATGACGCTCGCTCAGGTGTCGCAGAACCCCGACAGACATCGCTTTGTAGCCTGGCACACGCTGTTATGGATAATCAGGTAAGCCCATTGACATCGTATACCCGCTTGGCATTAGACGGAAGCCATGGGTGCTGATCGGTAGCGCCTTCCATCTCCGGGTCCAGGATAGCCGCTCACCACTCATGGCGACAGCATTGCTACACTGCCGTGAGGTCCATTTGAGTCGGTCGGACTCACCGCGACGGCTACACAGGTGTTCAACTCACTCGGGGCAGGGGGCTGATCTCATGACTCCTGCTACACAGCTGTGCGACTCAAGGCGCCCTCTACACGGCTGTCTGGTGTCTGTGGGCTGGCCAAACTCACCGCACGGACTTATCTCCCGCGTCGGCTACACGGCTGTTCAACTCACGGCGTCTCCTACACGGCTGTAATCTCTGTAAGCTGGCCCGACTCACGGCACTGATTACACAGCTCTGATGTCCGCGAGCCGGCCACATTTACGAAACGGGCTACACTCACGACTCCGGCTATACGGCTGTCACTCACGGCCCCTCCTACACGGCTGTGATGTCTGTGAGCCGCACCTGACCGACGTCCACAGTCGGTGGAGAGGGCGGCAGGAGCTCGGAGGAAGCCGTGGGACCGTCGGCGTTACCCACAGGTGCGGCCGGCGCCGGCGTCTCCTGTTTGGCAGGGAAGCGCACCTTCTTGGGGCCGCGGAACCGGCGCGTCGACTGGTCGTTGAGGCTGAGACGGCTGCCGGCCACCTCGTCCTCTAACATCTCGGTCTGCTCGCCGGCGAACCTGGGTGCAGTGCAGAAAAAGCCCGTCAGTCAACTCAGCAGACAGGGCAGTTAGCAGAGAGATACGGAACTGAGTAAATACAAACGGTACTTAGCTCAGACACTTGGCACTCAGCACAAACACACGTCATTCAGCACATACGACTCAGACCAGACATATGACGTGATAGCACTGACACACAGCAACTCAGACCGGGTAAATAGCGCACAGCACTCGTAACCGAAAAATGTGTACTGCACTCGGCAAAAACGAAAAGCATATAAGACTGTAAAATTGACATTTTCAGCTGTGAATAGAAAAATGTCAAACCCGGGGCATTGCAATTACCTAAGTCAATTACTTAATCATTAGCTAACAAGCAATAAACCAAGTCGAAAGATGAACTTCAGAGTAGAAAATGCCATCTGCTACGAAAAGTACAGATCATTAATAAGATATTTAAAACCTTTATAGTTAAGTTTATGCATTGTCTAAACTTATCATCTCTCAGCTAAGGAACAATGACATTACCGAGCTAAACCGAATTCTCAGTCCACTGAATTAGATTCTGAAAAATACGACCGACACAAAGGTCATCGAACACTTACCTGACAAACACCTCGTCGAGGGTGGTCTGGTTGAGGGAGTAGTCCTCGACGAGTCGCTCGGCCCTCAGTCCCTCGAGCAGCTGGAACACGCCGGCCAGCCGCAGGTCCACGGACGGCAGCTGGTAGGAGACCTGCGAGTGGTGTTTCTCGCGCACCTCGCCCTGCGGCAGACTCTCCTGGAGACGGCGCTCCACGGCCGCCAGCTGACCCGGGTGCGCGCGCAGCGTCACCGTGTACCCGTCACCGAACCGGCTCTTCAGGTGCTGCAGGCTGCCCAGACACTTGAACTGGCCGTTGACCATGATGGCCAGTCGGGTGCAGAGCGCCTCGCACTCCTCCATGCTGTGTGAGGTGAGCACCACCGAGCAGCCCTGGCGCACCATGTCCGAGACGCAGGTCCAGAGCAGGCGGCGCGCCGCCGGGTCCATGCCGCTGGTCGGCTCGTCCAGGAACACCAGCGGCGGGTCGCCGATCAGCGCAATGGCCGTCGACAGCTTGCGCTTGTTGCCGCCCGAGTAACTCCCGGCAGTGCGGTCAGCGTGCGGCGACAGACCCAGCCGGCGGATATTGGTCTCCACCACGTGTGCCAGGCAGTCCGCAGGCACTCCGCGCAGTCGGGCGTAAAACTCGATGTGCTCGCGGCCCGTGAGGAGCGAGTCGAGCGCGTCAAACTGCGGACAGTAGCCGATCTGCTGACGCACACGCACCGGGTCGTCGATGACGCTGCGGCCGCAGATGAAGGCATCACCGTAGCTGATTGTCGTGTCACCAGTCAGCATTTTGAAAGTGGACGTCTTGCCGGCACCGTTGACGCCCAAGAGACCGAAGCACTCGCCGCGTCGCACACCCAGACAGAGGTGGTTGACGGCTGGAAGTCGTCCCTTCTTGTAGACCTTGGTCAGGTTAAACACGCGCAGTATGTCCTTGTCGGCACGTCCGCTGAGCACACGTTGTCGCTCTCTCTGCACATCAACGTCCATGTCGTCTGTTGAAATCGGCGCCATGGGCATGAGCTGTCGGCGTCGGCAGCCAGGACGGTATTCGATCAGCATAGTTAGCAGGAAGGCTAGCACGCCCTGGATCAACATGCAAAACAAATTCCGACCCAAGAACGTCCACTCAAATAGATCACGTTTCGCAGAAAATCCAAATTCTGCTAGCGTGTCTGCTCTCAGTTGGTTAGCGGCCATGTCCATCAGACCGCGGCCAAGACAGTAGTGTGGGAACACCAGGAACACCTTCTTCAATATCTCTGCAATCATTTGCAGTTGTTCGTCGTTCAGTATTTCCAGCACAAACGTGGCAATCGTGGTGACTATCCCGATGAAGAGGTTGGCACAGGCCAGGGTGACGAACGCTGACGCAGGCACAGTGAAAATGAAGCTGGCGGGATACATGAGCGGAATGCTTGACCAGCCATACAGCACCAGCAGCAGCAAGAGCCCTGGCAGGTTTCTCTCAGAAACGTACGCCTCTTCACCGAAGGCCAGGAAGATCGCGACACACAGCCCTGCCGATATTAAGTAGTTGAACATGTCCCACATGTACTCGGCCACCCAGTAGACTATTGGCCGTACGCCAGACACGAACTGTAAGTGTTTTGCCTTGCACTGACGTTCTTCGATCAGGAACAACGTGAACGATGCTGGCACGAAGCTCAGCGCGAAGATGACGCAGATGGCATGTAGGAGGCTGATTCCGGACTGTTTGCTGAGTTCACGACGTAGCTGTCCGCGAGTGAAGTTCAGCGGGTGGTTGATGGCCTCGATGCCATACCAGCGTTTCACTGACGAGTTGAAGCGAGACCGCAATAACATGTTGTTGAATGCGTTCATATAAGCAACGGATGAGGCCCAGCCCTTGTTGTTGTACCATATCTTCACGTTGTCCAGAATCTCAGAATTTTTGGCAAAGTCCTCCAGTTTGTCGAAAGCATCATCTGCTAGACCAAACGGCACATAGGTGAAGTTATCTGTTTGCCCATCTGTATCATTCAGTGATATATAGTATGTCTGGTTTCTAAGCTGGTCATCGGTGACATTGAGTAGTGCATCTCTTCCAACACCCAGCAATGCCTCTCCGATCCTTCGCACTGCTGCTCGATACCTGCTGAAGTTTGCTGTTGCGAACGGGTTGTTGTACCCGAACGTGAATCCACCCCAGCGGGTCTTGTAGAACTCGGGTCGCGACTTCACCAGCCAATCACTGACATTGCGATCTGTGACGTTCAATAGCAGCTCGCCTCCCGCCCCGGGTGCCTGCGCCGGTGCCGGCCCGGTGGCACCTGACGGGCACTCCATACTTCCAGTGGCGCATGAGCACTCAGCAGTTCGCACCGGTTTTCCTATTGCTGCATAGAATTGCGTACGAGCTGGCGGATTGCCGCATGTCGCGTTCTCTCTAACACATTTCGTTCCGATGCCCGGAAAGCCGATCAGCTCATCTTCATATCGTCGCGCCAGAGATGACTCGATGTGATCGTTTGCAAAGAAGACATAGAACGGTGGCTCATAAACCCACGGAGAGAGTTCCAGAGGCGGCTCCTCTTCCAGGGGAGGCAGGATCAGAGTGAAGAGCATCGACAAGCACACGAAGAACGCTGGCAAGATGATCTCGCAGAAGAGACCCTTGACGTTGCGCCGACAGTGATTGAATCGTTTGACGTGAAGAGCACACACGTGGCGAGCCCACAGCGGGGTGGCATAACCCGCGCCCCTCGAAGCCAGCTTGGCGGCAACCGCGCTTCGTGGTGGCGCTGGGCTCACTTTGGGAGGTGTAACTGGCGTGGGCGCTTCATCGTCGGAGAAGTTGGCGGTTGTCTGTGCCGCAAAAGAGCCGGAGTGACGACGCGTGTCAACGCCCTGCTCTTGTGAACCAGCCGGCGTGTTGAGCAGTGACAGCGAGTGACGTCGGAGATCACCAGTCCGTAGGCGCGTGGGGTACTTCCCGCCGTCAGTGATGCTGCTGATCTGCTGGCTGAGCACACGCTCACTCAGTCGGCTCCCGTCGTCGGCCAGCCTCAGGAAGATCTCCTCCAGAGAGGTGTCTGACAAACCGTAGCTGGTGATGCCGAGGCGAGTCAAGTTGTCGTCGAGCGCTTCAAGGAGGCGCTCCAGCCGCTCGGCAAGGCGCTGGTCGTTAGGAAGAACGTATGTCAGCTCTGTGCCGAAATTTTCCAACAGATATGCGCGCCGAACATACTCCTGAATGAAGCGAGTGACCTGTTCCTGGTCAGGACCGCTCGCACGCCGGTTACGATCAGCAGATGTGGTCTGCATGGTTTCAACACTCCGTGACGGATCGCCGGCGGGTTCACCGGGCCCATCCGGGACCTCAGTGTCCGAGCTGATACGGAGCGTCACCTGACTTTCCTGGAACCGTGCCAGAGTGAGGTAGTAGCCCGAGCCGAAGTTGCTCTTGAGGAAGAGGCTCGAGCCACAGCACTGTAGTTGGCCTTGTGCAATGATGGCGATCCTGTCACCGAGAATGTCTGCCTCGTCCATGAAGTGAGTGGTGAGGATGATGGTGCGGCCCGATTTGTACTTCATGAGTAGCTCCCAGATTGACCGACGGGAGTACGGATCCACCCCTGATGTGGGCTCGTCTAGGATGACCGTGCGCGAGCCACCCACGAAGGCGACCGCGATGGACAGCTTCCTCTGCATACCACCTGAGAGGTTTTTGGACAGCTCGTCTCGCTTGTGCGGTAGGCCAAGATCTTCAATCATACGATCGCTCTCTTCGTCGACTTCAGCCGGTAGACGACCCTTGAGGCGTGCGTAGAACCAGATGTGCTCAGCGACAGTTAGTTCATCGAATAGGGTATTGTGCTGGGGACAGATGCCAAGACTTTGACGAATCTGGTCCATCTCCGTGCGTATGTCGAAGTTGTATATTTTGGCAGTGCCCTTTGTCGGTGGAAAGAGACCAATCAGTATCGAGATGGTGGTCGTTTTTCCAGCGCCGTTATGACCAAGGAACGATGTGATCTGACCTTCGTAGAAGTTTAGGGACATGTCTTCAACTGCCACTTTCCCGTTTGCGTATACTTTGCGAAGATGCTGAACGGCTACGCCGAGAGGCAGGTTCGTCGGTTCCGCTTCAAACTTGTCATTTCCCATGCTGTCCGTCAGTGGCACGGCTTCTTTATCGGGTATTGTATGAGGCTCCACACCACACCAGTAGGAACGCATGAATGGGAAGAACCACGGCCGTGGTATGCCAAACTGGCCTGGGAAAACTGCTTCGATGTACCAGGTAAGCAGGCCGTACAGAAAACTGTCGAGCAGAAGCACGAACATGCTCTGCAAGAGGCTGAACTCGTCTCCCACAATCGGACTCTTGTCGATGGTCGACCACTGGATGCCGACACCACGCTCTTCGTAGTGTGCAAAGTAGGAACATCCGAAACCGAACGCGACGTTAGACAGTAAGCTTCCCAACAGCTTATGCAGGTAATCAAGGTGCTCGTCCCAAATGATGAGGAATGGATATGGCAGATAGGAGATGAAGTAGAGAATTCCACCAGCCGCTGCTGCCAGGTTTGCTTTGGAAAACAGAGTAGACAGCAAAAAGCTTAACGTGATGGTGGCCATGGTGAAGCACAGTAAGAACAGGAAGACTATGAATGGGTCCGAATTTTCCAGCACTTTTCCGTACACGAGGACGATGGTAAGCAGCACGTCGCTGACAACCATTGAGGAGAAACTGGTCAGGAACCATCCCAGCCAGTGCACTCCGTTACTCAGTCCAAGGATTCGCATCACCTCTTTCAGTCGCTGCTCCTTCTCGTACACAATAGACTTGACAATCATAGCTGACGTGTAGACCCAAGCTAGCACCATGAACAATGGGAACGTTCTTGAGATTGCAAGCACAAATTGATCATCGATGAAGCATGGGTACGGCATCTGATGAAGGTACACTCCAGTTTTCACCTCTTCGCCTGTCAATTCTTCAATAATACTGTGCTCTAAAATATCCTGCATGTATGCAAAACCATAGGTGATGTACTTCAGATCTTGGTAGGGCCACTGTCTAGGCCCCATTCGTGTCATTCTGTCCATGATATGCTTCGTTGAATCAACACGATCGCCGTCGACGCGTATTTTATATCGCACGTAGGTGGGCATTGTTTCTGCGCCTGGCTCTACGTCCATGAACACGACGCCGGCCCAGAGCATGTTCTCCGCTGTCAGGTTACTGCTTCGTCTCACCAAAGCGTGCTCGTCCGACAAACCTTCGAGCTTGTTCAGCTCAAAGCAAGCCAAGTAGACGCTGGCGTTCACTGCCACTTCATCTGCTGTGTCAAACAGCTGTGACCAGCGCTCCTCGGATCCAGGACCAATCAGGAGCGATAAGCGCTTTGTCAGGGAGTTCAAAGTTTTGTTATTGGCGGGCACAGGTAACAGAGGCAAGGATTGGAAGGCGCCCCAGGTCTCCGCCTGACGCCACACCGCCTGAAAACTGTCCAGTCGCCGCACTATGGATAACACACGCTGTCTGTACCACCACGAGCGATCCGGCCACTCCTCCATGAACTTCAGTGTTTGTCGCACGGGCTCAAACGTAGCATTCACGCGCGTCATGACACGCTTTGTCACAGGTGTATCTGGGGCGAAAAGAATTTTACCTCGTACAAATGGCTTCACTGTCCGCCAGAAGAACTTTGTCATCCAGTTGCTGTCCAAACTGTGGAAGAGCTCGTTACATTCATCCGAAATGGATGTGTCATTTGAGAACTCCTGTTCCGGCATCTCGTCCATCTTGTCTTTGATAGCGTTGATGGGTGCCAGGCGTCGTTGTCTGCCACTGGGCATGGCCATGCGGGCGTAGTCCACGCCACACACAGCGCCCTGGAACCTCATCGCAAGCAGCATCGGCTGGCTGATGTTCATCGGCTCGCCGGTAACGTTCAGCGTGCTCTCTGGCTCGTCCAGGTTGACGGCTTCCGTCAGTTCAGAGACGTGTTCCAAGAGCCGGGAGAACGTGTCCAGTTCCCGCAGATCTTCAGACACCTGGCGACCGAGTCTGAGCACGGCTAGCCAGTCATCGGGCCGCAGTGCGCCGCCGCCGGACTGACGCACTACGCGGCCCAGCAGACGCAGCACCCTACGCCGTTCGACCAGCGCAATCAGCCGACCGAGCAGAGCCTGCTGATCGGCCACGGGCAGCGCACAGATCTCCCGCACCATCGCCGAAGTGGTGGCCTCAGCCGGGGACCGCAGAAGGTCGGAGAAAAAGCCGGAGTCGCAAAGAAGTCCGTCCGCTCCTGGCAGCGCCAACAAAAGACCGAGGCGATTCACGATTTCTGGCAGCTGTGTAAGAGGTACGGACGCTGCTAGGAGCTGTGTGCGTGCCCAGCGGCCATTTCCGATGCCGAACTCCTTCAGTAAGGCGTGGTACGCAGTCTTGTTGGTGATAACATCGCCGAGGCTGATGGAGCCGCGCAGCTCTGCTTGACCGGCCCACAGCCGCAAGCCTAGCTCCCGTAGCGAGGCTAGGTCGGTGGCAAAGTGACGCACGCTGCGCGCTGTCGACCGGTTGACGCGGAGCTCGAGTACAGCACCCACGTCATCCAGCAGTCGTGTCAGCAAGGCCTCTTTGTAGATCGCTGACGTTTCGGGAGGCACGCGCTCGTGGCATGTGTTGTTGAATGTGCAAACAAAACCACGAAGAAACTGCACTGGACCCGCTGATGGCATCGGCTTCGGTTCGAAGTGACATTCGTGCATGTTAAACTTGAGACCTCGGCTGCGTACCCACATCAGGATCAGAAATAGAAACATCGGCCAGAGGAGTTCGATCACCATGCGCACCTTTTGGCGCCGACGAAGAGTGAAATTTTTCCATAAAAGCAGTTTCAGCTGAAGGACCAGACCCATGGTGGCGATGCCGAATGTGTTGGCTGAAGATGAGCGTCACGGCGTTCTAGAGTTGTGGGAGCATTGTCTTGATTTTAGACGTGATGACCAGCGCCGGCAATCGCACCTGTTGAAGACAGCATCGCGTTAATTGACAGTTCTGAGAAGCGTAACAATGTTTACGTATTTTGAGGAATTTATTAAAAAAGGCTATTTCAAAACGTACAGAGGGCAAAAAGACGAGAAAAGGGCTGTTATGAGATAAAATTGTAATCACAGGATTCATAGATCCACAATGGCGCAATAGAACAAAACCTCCACATTTCGTCGTCATATGGTCAATTATGCGTAAAAGCACGCGTGCTCTATCAATGGCCACTCCCTTTTCTAGTCAGTGCAGTCATGCAACACGGCGGAGGATTGCTTGCATTCGGAGGGAAAAAATACAACTATTTCAACGTTCATTGAAAGACAACTTAGGTACTTATAAATTTCAAGGATTTTTTTATTGACCTTTTACTGAACCATCGCTTACAAATGAGAACTGAGAAGTACTAATGAGAAAGTAAGGTGACGAGTTTTGCTCGAAAAATAATACAACATTAAAACGAATTGAGAAATCAAGCTGTAACTTAAGTCGATACGTGCTTGCGTTGGAATCAAAAATATGTCTACTTACTTATATGAATCCCCCACCAACGACAAGCATCCCCCTCAACTGCTAGCTAGACACGACATGCCTGCTCTGGTTAAAACGGACACGAATTTGTTTTGGGGATGCAAGACCCGGTTATTCTGCGGCTGCGACGCGGCGCTCTCGCCAACGACGGAGGGACACTTATTTAATCTTCGTTCGTACTCGAGCCAGTAGGCGTGGATTGAATCGTCCTTGAGTTTCTATCCAGGGGAGATTCTGTCATGAGAATCACCATCCAAATGAATGGTGATAATACTTGCACCTAGCTCATGGCCAAAGGCATGAGTTGAGTTTGTATGAGAAACGGTCATCCCGTCTGCAACGTAACCATGATATCCCCACTCCCCCTAAAAGGATAGTCCAATGGTTCAACAAAGATTTAATTTCTTATTCTTTTACAAACGTCCCTTGTTCATTACCGCTATGCGGCCCAGGACCCTATTTAGAAGGAAAAGCATCAACACGCCCTCTCTATTAGTAAGCTTCAGAAAGCTTGTCTCTCCAGCCAATCGATGTGCTACGATAGGACTACCTCACGATCGCATGTGCCGCCGCGGTGCTATATAGTTAAATAAAAAATATAGTTAAAATAGAGTTAAATTTTCAACACCATTTACCGAGGGGTTTAACATCTGGGCCGCTCATGCTGCATTTACCCGTCGGTATACGGAGCTGGGCCGATTCATTTCGCGGTCGTCCGTAATGATTCTACGTGCATACGCTCTGACACTTCTGGAATGCACTTTCTCGGCATGGTAAGTAAATTCATAGGGCGGTAGAAACCGTTTATATTGAATATACCTACTAACGCAAAGATTGAAGCACAAAGGACCTCGTAAATAATTATTGTTACGTATTTTCTTTATTTCATCATAGCTCGATGATATTAGACTGTTTGAGGTGCCGATTGATCTGCGAAAAAAACTTTTTTAGGCGGTGCTGGAGCCAAGGCACGCAATTTTTAGATCAGGTCAAAGGTTATGTCACCAAGTCAAATTCCCAATTTAGACGTTCCTTGACGAATTCACCACTACCTTGTAAACCGATTGAGCTGCAACAGGCACAAAAAGCGTACAATATAGCTCTAAATTTAAAAATACACCCAAGAAATTCATCAGGTTGAGAACGCGTGGCATCTAACCAATCACTTTAACGACGGACCCGCCTGCAAGAGAAAAAATCCAAGCAGTAGTTACTAACCTGTGTGAGTCCACATGAGGAGGCGTGCGCTGCGGCTGTGGCCGCGCGTCGCGAGCACTGGCCCGCCGGCGGCGGAGGGCCCCCTGCCGGCAGCAGCGGGCGACGGCGGTCTGTCACGGAACCGCAGTCTCAATGGGCCTGCTGGACCGTTCATGGTCATGAGAGTAAAGGTCACCCGGGAACACGGAACCGGGTTCTTGTTACGATATCTGGGTACGTGAGAACGTAAGGATGATTTGGTTTCTGTGGATGCGGACGAGTGAATCTGAAGTGTATCTGGTTGACTTCCGTACCTGCGTGCATGCCAACTGGCTCGAACTCTGCAGCCTAGTAACAACGCCAGCCAAGGCATCAGAGTCACGGTATGCGTGGATTGCTCCTATTTATTGATACAATAGGTAGTTCGATACAGCAAATTGGTGCGAGAAAGGCCCTATTTCATTTCCACAACGAGGCACGATGAAAAATAGCAAAATTGACCTGAAGCCGAGATAGAAATACGAGACCTGAGTTTGACATAACCTGCTACCCATAACAATCACTGACATTTTAACCCGCGCCCGGGTGGGCCTCTCAGCCAGCTTCGCCATGGTGGGGGGGGGGGGGTGGTTTGGCCATACCAGGTTATCTCGGAAAGTAAGCAAGCTAGAAACACGCGTTAACCCGCGCCCCACTGGGGTCTGTGTATAACACGCCCTACTGGGGGGGGGGGGGGGGGGGGGCTATTCATAGCCCCCCCCTCCTAACTCCGAAACTACTGGGCCGATCGTCAAAATTCAAACGGCGTCTGATAGCCCCGGAAAAACTGTCGAGCGAAACCTAATTTCATTGACCTCGAGGTCACCGATGACGTCACAGGTCAGGTCAAAGTAAAAATTATTAGCACTTTGGCTTGTTCACATTTTGGGCTCTGGCCGCCGTCTTACAAGTCAGATCAGGCTCATTTTTGGTTTCCACACTCGTGAACAGATGCTCTAGATACCTTGAGGGTACCAAACTTGTACTTTGATTTTCAGGTCAGGGTCAGGTCATCACAGGTCACGAAAATATTATATCATGCGTCGGTCACGTGACACATGTTTTATGGTCCATTTAGGCCATAGATTTCGAATTTGATGTCGTCTGTGTCATTCAAGGTCATTTTGAGTCGAAATTAGCTTAGGTCAGGTCACTTTCAGGTCAAAAAAGGTCAAATTTTGAAGTTGAAATTTTTCAACAAAAAAGGTGTCTATTGGATGCAGTTTGAGCTCAGGAACACGATGGTGCCATTTATATTGGTGTACGATGCCAAATACGTACTGAAAAATTGATTTGAAAAATAAATAATTGTGAATTTTTTGCAATAATGCGTATACCTTGGCCATTTTTTAAGATATTTAGCTAAAACTTGCTAGAGTTGGTCATGATCATGCGTTCTGTCACATATATTCCGGTTTTTTCGAAAAGTCAAAAACTTTTTGAAAAAAATATAAAAATATAAATTTTGAATACTATTATATAAAATTTTCGAAATTTTCAAAATTTTGAAAATCCGAGATAGCAGTTTGATAGCGCGGTCAATTCTGAGTCCTTTCATGCAAAGAAATTGGATCTAGCTTAAAAACTGAGCTCTTGGGAGCGATTGCCGTGGTTCAATGTTTTGCGTCGAAATCGGACGAACATGACGTCACTCTGACGTCATTTCCGGCCGACCTATGGTAGCTACGATGTTCAAATTTTGACACAAGGTGTCAAATTGATGCAGCCGAAGGTACTGAAAGTTTGGCGTCGATTCGTCAAGCGGTTTGGAAGTTATTGCAGAAAAACGGGAGGGGGGGGGGCTATAAATAGCCCCCCCCAGTGGGGCGCGGGTTAAAAAGCAATATAGATAGTTCGCTACAAGATCTCTCAGAATCGTAAAGGTATTTTTTTTTTCATCAGGCCATCGCTGAAGTCACTGGAGGTCATCAAAGGTAAAATTTTCACGACTTTTTGATCCCGATTTTGATAACTTTTCACAAATCGGCGCATAAGTCGGGAACCATATAAAGCTAAAGCGCTGCGGAAAAGCGCATTCGATAGCTCATTCAGTCTTTCTGGACATTGACCTCATATTTGACCTAAGGTCAACGGTTTGGCCTCCAGAAGGCAAAAACTCAAAATTAGGCGTTTTGCGGGCAAGGTTTTTGCATAATAACTTTTGACTCCAAGCTTGTATTACGCTAATTTTACCGGCGTCGCGTTTGCCTCGTCGAGACGCGTCGAATGTTGACTTGAAAAGGTCAACTTTAAAATTTGACCTTAGGTCAAGGTCACAGAAAAGGCCACGTTGCATGTCATTCGATTTGTATTGTTGAGCAGAGCACATTCGTGGTGTTTGCAGCGCTCTAGCATGTTTCTATCTAAAGTTATTGTCAAAAAACTGTTGGAGACGTTTAATGACCTGAGATGACCTCTGGGGCATAAAAGTGGTCACAGGTGCAATTTTCCGGTTCAGTGTGTCATGTTCACCTGTCTCCCGATGTTTGAGGGTGTTTTCGGCCAAAAGACGAGCCTTCCATTTTCTCCCGTTGACTTATAGGTAATGGAGAGGTCACAAAATTGACCTGACCTTAGGTCAACGACAGCTAACTTTCGAGATATACAAATGATTGGCACCGAGTCCTTCATGCAATAGCCTGGGCGTCAGTTCCCTAGTACATATGTTGCTATTGGAGGTCACTAATAATATCAGGTCAGGTCACAGTTCAGGTCACCAAGGGTCAGCACATAAACCCAAATTCACTAGGGCTTTGCGAAGCATATTTTTTTGGCCAGTTTTTCATTTTCAACTCAATGGTGCTGGTTATAAGACCATCACGATGTCAGGTCAAAAAAGGTCAAATTTCAAAGTTGACATTTTTGCATAAAATGGGCATTGATTCGATGCAATTCGTCACAGCGAGCCTAATGGTGGTCTTTGTTTTGCGCTACGCTGTCTAGAATGGCTAAAAATTGAGTTTGAAAATTTGACGTTATTAATTTTAAGTTTTTTTTCGTTGTAACTTGGCCAAAAAAGAGGCATCGATCTAAAATTTAGTATGTTAATAGAAGTCGGTTATATATTATATCGCATATATTCCAGTTTTTTCGAAACTCGGAAAACTTTTTGAATTATATTCAATTTTATTTTATTTTTGGGTCAAAATTCAAAAATTTAAGAATTTCGAGATAGCAGTTAAAAGCCCTAGTAATTTTACACATTTTATGTCTTAACGTTTTTCTGTATCTTCAAAGGTATAGGCCTGACAACTCTTCCCGCGAAACCTTTTTTTGTCGGAAAACGGCAGAACATGACGTCACTCTGACGTCATTTGCGGCCAACCTATCATAGCCTTTCGTAAAATGCTCTGTTATAATGTGAAAGATGGATGCCCGAAAGGGTACTGAAAGTTTGGTGATGATCGGCACAGCGGTTCTGAAGAAATATCGAAAAGTCTGGAGGGGGGGGGGGCAAATAATAGCCACCCCACCCCCCACCAGGGCGCGGGTTAACTTGACCTGGTGACCTGACCTTATGTGATCTGGGCTCAAAACATTTACACACGATGCGAGACTGATGTATCATGACTCATAAGCTATATCAAGTTTCACAGCGCTGCACGCCACGGTTTTCTTTACATTCGCAAAAAAACTGGCAGGTTTGGCCAAAAAGCGCCCCCACCCCACCACCCGGGCGAAGGAAGCAATAGTCGGTGAGATTACCGGAAAAATTTCTTCTTGATGTGAGTCAATGAGCGTGGCCTGGAATGGATACCTCGCCTACGGTGACCTAGGCTCGAAATTTTTCCATACCATAAAAACTAGCATTTGGTAAGCCAAAAACGCAAAAGAAGGCGTTAAGGGTGTAAAGTTCTCATGTGCATTTCTTTTTTATTGCTCATTGAAGTGTTCAGTTCGTTGACTTCTATGGTAATTTTGCACTTATGGACTAATTTTGGACAAGTGACATGATCATCAGTGATCTAGAACAACAAAATTGTCCGACACGTTTAATTTAAGTCCGATAAAGAAACTAGTGGTGCACACTGCATAGTGTCGCTTTTCAAATGTTTGCAATGTTCTGGCCGGGGCTATGGCTCGATACGGAATATTTTGACCCGCGCCGTGCTGGTGACCAGATGTTTTCCGTGTCGTGCAGATGGGGGAGGGCGTTTTCAGTTTTCACGCCCCCCCCCCGTCTAACTCTGTTCCTGGGCCACGGAGCGACACGCGGTAGGCGGCAATTGAAAGAGCGTCGAAAATTATGACGGAAACACTTCAGTCATTTTTTAGGTTAGGTCAAAGGTCAGGTCACCAGAGGTCATCAAAGGCCAAATTTAGCCCATTTCAACAATTTTGGAAACCGCCAAGGGCGCCTAACTCAGGAACCAATAGAGCTACAGCGCCGCGGAAAAACGCATTTGATGGCCCTTTTACAGACCTTTCTGAGTGTAGTAATCAGACCTGACCTCAGGTCAACGGTAGGTATAGCCTCCAGAGGGCAAAAACTAAAAACAGCCGTTTTCACGAATAATGTTTTTCAGTAATAACTTTTGGCTCAAGAGAGCCACATTACTTTTGCCAGCATTGTGTTTCTCTCGTTGAGCTGCATCGAATGAACTATATTTTGACATTGAACGGCCATTTTGAAAATTTGACCTCAGGTCAAGGTCATGACCTGACCGGAAAGGGTCATAACGTATATCAGTCTATCCGTATCGTGGAGCTAAACACATCTGACGTGCTTTCACTGCTCTAGCACGTCTCTATCAGAAGTTATAGCCAAAAAACTGCTGGTGACCGTTCATGACCTGAGATGACCTCAGAGGCACACAGGGGTCACAGGTGCATTTTCCCGATACAGTGTGTCATATTTACCTGTGAACCGATGTTTGAGAGGGTTTTGAACATTCGTCCAAAAGAGGCGCATTTTAATTTTCTCCCATTGACTTATAATGGAGAAGTCGCAAAATTGACCTGACCTTAGGTCACAGATATCAATAATCCGAGAACCATTTTATGTATGTTGTTATTCTTATTAATCGCTGAAACTTTCAAAGGGATCGTTCAGTCGGTGTAGCTATAACGAGCGCTTGAACTTTTTCTAAGGTAAGGTCACTTGACGTGACCTGGTGACCTGACCTTCAACGACCCGGGTCTTAATTAAATTTACACAACATGTGGGGAAAATATGTATGAATAGGTGTGCCAAAAATGGCGCTCCGCCGTTTTTGAGATATTCGCGAAAAAACGCCCCTCCCCCTCCCCCCCAGCACGGCGCGGGTTAACAGTTCAATTACACTCTCTTCATTGTCAGCTTTGATATTTCACACTGTCCCACCCAAACGAACCTACCACCACACCACAAACACAGTCCTCACAGGAAGCGTGCTGTATTAGAATAATGAGGCTACGACAACCGATCAGAAACAACATATTTAACATTTTTCACTTCCATTACCATTAAAGGAAATACGCACGCTGCATAAACAAGCATTTTCATATATACAGCGCCATCATCCTAAGCATATCAATACAATCTCCTACGCGAAAGGCAACAGAACACCAAGAAGCATCTAACACGATTTCAATACTCGTTGCATTGATATTTGAAAGGTCACCATTGAAGGTAATACGTGAACATAATCGGCCCGCCATAAAACGATTACACAGCACTCTGGTGAAACACCACGTTTCATACATGCGGCCGTACCCATGCGGCAGGAGCTCCGCACTATAACAGGTTTACAACGCTAAGACACACAAACCGCGTCACAACTCACAAGTGCGCTAGCGGGCAGTGGGACATTACCAGGCATTCACGATCCGGGCACCAGGATATCGTGCAGGTCATGGAACGTCGACTCGAGACAATCAACAAAACTATCCACGTCCGTGTGCGCGGGGTAGTTGCTGATCATGGCGCCTAGCTCACGCTCGCGAATGCTATATCCTATGCCGAAGCCGTCCGCCTCCACTGCACCGAACCCGCCCGTCTCCACGTAAGGCGTGGACAGCGTCGACGTCGAGATCTTGAACCTGTTGAATGGCTGGAACGCCGGGTCTTTGTAGAAGTCCGGCATCGTGTCCTCTAGCTCCTCGGCGAGCAGGCGCAGGGCGAACAGGTGGCGGTCACATCCCTGGCCCTTGGCAGCGTTCACCGTCAGCTCTCCGTGACGCTTTGAACAGTCTTCCATGAGCTGGCGCAGCTGAGCGCGCTCAGGTCGGGTAGAACTGTTTAGGGCCCGAGACAGAGCAAGCGTCGCCTCAGTAGCTGGTCGGATAGTTTCTGTGCGTCCGTGCAGGAAGGCAGACGTGCTGCACGACTCGTAAGAGGCTACCGTCTGCCCCGTCAGGCGGTGGTAGGCCACCTGGAAGCCCATCTGCATGACGGCGTCAGGTGAGATGCGCGACTGCTTGCAGATGTCCTTTCCGTAGCGCGGATCCATGAACATACCAATGGCTACGCTGTCAGCGAACTCCCAGAAGCGTTTCTTCGCGTCAGCTATGGCCTGCTTGGACGTGCCATCCAGCTTCCATTCCAAGCGACGAACATGTGCCGTCCCGGGGTGCGAGTCGGGCCCGACACGAGGCTTCTCAGTCACGTCGCGGAAAATCTCGTTGAAGAGACGCAACACTGCGACACCATCGCCCCAGGCGTGTTCAAAATTGATAGCCGCCTTGCCTTCTCCACTGAACACGATCGAGAAGGACTTGTCAAACCAGCGGTTGGCCGCGTCACCATGCAAGAACTGTTTGAACGCTGCCACCGGGTCGTCATTGATGCGAGCGTCATCGAGCACGATACAGAAGAGAGCCGAGTCCACAGCCTCCAGCGCTTCGCCATTGCCGGTCTCCAAGAGGTGCTCACGCACGGCCGCCCAAGTATCACGATTTTCGGCGGACAGGTATCCCAGCGGTGACTCCGGGGGAGGGCTGGGATCGTTTGCCACAGAAGCAATGCTGCCATGGATATCCGCCGGCGACAGGATGTCTCCCGACGCGTCCATGACATCCACCGCGTAGAGATGGCCATTCCGGATCACTAAGATGTGTTTTGATGCGTGGGTTTTCTTTAGCTCATCTTTGCCTATCCTTGGCACTCGCGTCGACGCGAAAAGGCTGCTGAACTGTGACATGTCGAGGGGGAACGCTTTGTAGTAGTAGGCGCCGAAGGACGCGACGCGACGAGGCAAAAGCTTGACCAGCTTTCGCATGCCAGGAACGTCACTTTTCGCAGCGTTCAGGTGGAACACCTCGGGGGTCAGGATGCCGGCCTCCAAAGTGCGCATGAAGCGGAGGGCGGCGATCGTCATGTTGGTGGCGCGGATCACCTGATCGTTGTACGGAGTGTCGGGGTCGTCGATGTACGACATAAACGGGTTAGAGTTGATCACAATGGGCCGTCGATCAGTCAAGTACATGTCGAACCAGGGCTTGGAAATGTAGCTCGTGTGCTTGTTGGCTTTGTCTCGCTTACGCAGCACCAGCTGCAGGTTCTTGCCAATACCCTGCTGGAATCGCAGGGTTACATCCTGGGTATGAGCGAATTGCTCGTCAGTTAGAAGAGGTTTCTGGGCGTTCAAGTAGCGCTGACAAGTGTTCTCGATCGTGGGAATCGGCAAGCGCGGAAGCGAGGCCTGGAAGACATCGGTGGGCAGCTCGCTGTGGTGCAGGAACTGATACTCATCCGAATACGGCGGGCTACTGGACAGATGGCGGACGGCCATCCGGCCCAGCCGAGGACGCAGCACCGACAGACGCAGCATTATGGCACACCGGGAGGCACGCGCAGCCCGCCTGAGATACAGAGCGCTCGAACCGTCTGCCGGAACAGAGAGACCAGATTCACTGCCGCGACCCAAGACCGAAGTACCGCGGTCACGTACGTTGCAAATAATTCAGAAGACCAGACAGAAGCAGATGAAATGAGCAGGTCACATGTCGAGATAAATAACTGACGATCGACTATATGGAATAATATAAATGGTTCTAATGATGTTCTAAATGGTTCACCATGCTTGTTTCACGGAGTAATAGAAGTTACACATCGTTTCAGATAGCCGTTTTCTCAATGGTGAGGATTTTTGGCATCGTGGGCAATAAGGTACTTGTTATTCATTCGACAAAGACGTCGTGGACATTTCCCTCGAGTGTAGTCCACTTCCTTAGCGAGAGAACCTAGGGAACCTTAAGAGAACGTAGAACACACAAGCTCCTACTTTAGATACAATGGTCAGCTAGAATGCTGGGATCAGTAATTGATAGAAATAGGGGAGACCCGGGAGGTATGGGCCCCCTGGAGGTATGGGCCATCGCAGTTTTGAAGAAGTGTTGCGTATTTTTACACATTTGACGGCGTTAACTGGTAGCAGCCCTTCAGTGATTACATCCCACGTGATTTTCAAAACCTTCCTCAGTCTTCTATGGCAATGAGCGGCGATAAAGCGTTTTTGCCCTCTTCGAGTAAAATACGGTACATACAGAAAATTCGTGCTAAATTTGAACCAGGCTCGTTTTATGATGTCAGACCATCGCTAACATAAAGTTTAAAGCATGCAAATTAAGACTGGATAGACAATATGAAGCTTTCTTGCAAGATTATGATCTGAGATGCTACGCACATTATGGCGTCCTAACCGGGAGGTTTGGGCCACCCACCCCCGGTGATCCTAAATAAATAAAAAGATGCTTTCATTAAATGTCCCCGTCAATAAGTTTTATTTTTGTCGCGCAAGGTCGAAAATTTAACTTCAAATTTCATTCGAACAGAAATATATTATTCATCTTATTTCATGGTGCATGATTGAGTTTACCAAAATACATATGGGCCCAAGTGACCTCCATGAAGCAAGCTGTTGGCCGCTTATGCGGTTCCTGGGCTCTAAGAGAGATCGAGGTAGATACCAGCTACGAGTATTATTCTCATTGTCGAGAAAATAATATGAAACATGGCATCGGCCCATACCTCCCGGGCCATGGCCCATACCTCCCGGTGCATTTTGATGGATCGAAAAAGCACATGATTTATTGAAAGTTATCTCGGGACAAAATAGTTGATCCCAGATGCCTTTCGCCTGCACACGTTGCAGGCGAAAGGCAATTTCACATACACAGAGTGAAAAACCGAGTCTAGCCACTGCCCACTGGAAGAAAATTGCCTTTTCACAAAACCGGCCCATACCTCCCGGGTCTCCCCTACAACGTAAAAATTCTTGGATCGGTTCTGGCATGTCGAGTGTCTGCTTCAAAAAGTCATTTTGTCAGTGTTGGCAATGTGTTTGGTGTCGTGGCTTATTGTTTGATATGAATAGTACCTACCTACTCAAAAGCTAAGCTACGGACATCATAATTTAAGAGGTCAAATCATAATGTTTGATTCCACGTTAATTGCATCCCTCATTTATGTAGACCATGCGTTGCTGAGCAACATGCCTGAAATCACATTGCTGGTTGCTGCAAACTTTTTGCCAGCTCTTGCGTCCATTTGGAAATGTCAGTAACAGACTCCTTATCATACAAACCCTGTTTTCGATGGAGGGGAGGGGCTTTAAATATCCACACATTTTGAGTTCAATGTCCCCACATTTGGGCATCATAAATCAGTGTCATATGCCATGAAGCTTTCCTTTTTGTACAATAATAGATGGGCAATCTACTAGGCTTGTTGCAAGCTCACAAGATTTATCTGACTCTTGGATAACGACGTCGACAACTCAAGAAACTCAAGATTACGAAACGATATTTGAGTATCTTGAGTTTCTTGAGTAATCATTATCCAACTGTCATGGATACTTTACATTTATCTGACTATGAAAATGTCACGTAGGTACATGGACTTTTCTTTGCCTATACCAGTCCAGGGCAAGAGCATACCAAAATGAATAGAAAATTGATTTATGCAGATATATGGCCATGACACCACACCACCCAACAGAATGAAATTATGGATGCCTCAATATTTTGATTTCAGAACCTACTTTGCCCAACTGAAATATGTATACCTGCTTGAATGACCTTGACCTTGAACTATGCTAACCCTGTGCAGGGCCTGGGGTGTTTGAACAGCCATCGTTGTGAAATTTCAAACCCATGTCATTCAAAGTCAGGTCACCAGGTCAATCAAGTGCCTATACCTTATAAAAAAGTATGCTTGCAACAGCTACACCAACTGAATAATAGCTTTGAAACTTTCAGCGATTGACAAGAGTAGGAAAGTGACCTAATAACGCACAACTCCTATTTACGCACGAGCGCAAGGAAATCATCGCTAGATGTCACTACAGCTTGCTTATAATCAGCTGACTGCGCTGCGCCAAAGCGTCATACGGCCTTGAAAGCGTCTGCCTTTTCTGCACCACAAGCAAGTCGATACGGTAAGTTTGGCTTATATAATATATATGTTGTAATGAAACATCTTTCTGTGAAAAGTCGATGCGACTAAATGGTCAAAAAAAAAAAAAAATGCCCCAACTAATAAGCAGTGTTCGATATATCCCGAGTTTAGGAAGATTCAATACGAGCCACGAGGGCAGGCTTCTTATCTGTGAGTCATTAGGATCAAAAATGTTTGCTGTTCACGTTTCTCAAGGTCATTTTTACCCAGGATGCGTCAGCTTTGTGATATGGAGAATAAAGGAAGAGTGTGCGTGATTAGGAACCGTGTTCTCAAAAACGCACAGTGGCGCGTTCTTAAAGGGACACTCCCACCTTAACATTAGTTTTGAGTTGAGATAGCCAAATTGGTGGCCATGGCCTGCAAATACCGGTTTGGGCACTCACAACATCGACAAATGCTTTAATTCGGAGATATGGAATTTCAAACTTGCAGTTTTCGGATTCTAAGGGGCTAGTGCATTGGTATGCCCCCTTAGAATTTGTGACGTCAGCGGAGATCTAACGATTTTTAAATCTTTTACTAAAACGTTTGGTAGCACGCGGTGGTATATGCTGCTTTGCGCGCAACAAATGCCGCACTTTCAAATAAAGTCGCTAGGAACAGCGGAGATCCCAAAAAGTAAACAAAAGTAAAAGTCTAATATCTTGAAAACCGGTGAATATTTTTCGATGAAATTTGGTAGATATTCGTTTTCGCTCTTTCTGAACCGAGCGACATCACTTTCGTGCCAATTCATTAACTTTTTTGAAGGTGGGAGGGTCCCTTTAAATGCGCACAGTCCAGTCTCCATAAGTCTCCAATCTGAAGTGCATACAATGGATATCAGATTCGAATCCAGTCCCTACTCCCTACCTACATAAAAACACAAGCAAACCAACCAACCAACCAACCAACCAACCAACCAACCAACAAACAAATAGATAAATGACAGAAAGGTGCCCAGGTTATCGGAGGTCACTAAGCTGATCTCGAAATTGATTTAATTTCTTTTTTATCAGAAAAATGTAGGGACCAAACCTTCTTTGCCCGACTCGATGGTACCTTGGGTACTTTTTTTCTTTTTTTGAAAAGTTGATATTTTAGTGCACGCTGTATCGCTGCATATACATTGAAAAAATGTGCGTAATAAAGGGCTATTGCTGTGCGTTTTTAGGAAGCCTGTTCCCAATAACGCACAAATGCAGACCTTTTTTAAAACAGTCGTCATAGCCATACTAAAATCCCATCATAGTTCCGTCTCTGGGATTATAGAGACAATCGATTGCCCAACATACTGGCGTGATTACACCCCTATCGGCGCCGCCATTTGGCCGCAATTGCGATTGGAACCTTACGTGGGCGTAATTGGGTCACTCTCCCCTAACATGTATAACATGTATAATTAGGAATTTTAATATTGGTGACCTACGGTCAGGTCAATTTTGTGACTTCTCCATAGTATGACAAAGACGATAGAACATTGGGGCATGCACCTCTTTTTTAGATTAAAGTCATCTTAAGCCCTCTACAACATCAGATAATGACACACTGATTCAGAAAAATTGCATTCATCCATCCATGCATCTATGCCTTTCAGGTCACCTCGAAATGAAAGGTTTCCAGCATTTTGTGTTACTATTATGGGTACAGGGACCCGCAGTTGCTACTGTACAGCGACCCTGAGTAAATTGTCCCAGCACCCTCACAGGGAACAACGATAAGCTGTCAGAGGGTACTCACAGGAAACCTCAGCTGCTCTTGTACAGGGACCAGCAGTCGATATCAATGTTATCGGTTGTTACTGGACAGGACAGACGGTTAGACTTGGGGTTCGTGTACAGTAGCAACTGCGGGTCCCCGTACCTTTTATTCGAGATATGTATGCTAAAAAGATGACAACACTTGAATTCAGCACCACTATACAGATTTTTCTGGGCTGGCAAGGTCATGACCTTGATCTAACATTCCAGCACCTACAGTTTAAGTTAATAGAACAGCCAGCATGAAAAAATAGCTGGAGGCACTTAAACAGGCTCTTACATATCTGATAGCTACCCTTTGACTGTCATAGTAAAGCAGGCGTCACCTTTGTTTTTTTTGCAACTGAGGAGAGGCACTGTAGGTTGATAGGTTGTAGATTTTAGGTTTTAGGTGGTATATTTTAGGGAGTAGGTTGCCGATTTTAGCTTGTAGGTTGTAGGTAAGGTTAGGTCAGGTTTATTTAGGTATGGTTTGGCTTGATTAGAAAGCATCTCTGGGTATAGCACCTCTCCTTGGTTGCAAAGAAACAAGTGTGATGCCTGCTTTACGACTACCCCCTTTGACTAAGGTGTATTGGCATGTTCCTCTCCACTGCTAATACCAGAGGCAAGTGCTAAATTTCACCCTATTAGTGGCAGGCTCCTGGCTACCCTTATTAGTGGCAATGGGGGCTGTTTAGGACCTACCATGATATCTCAAGATCTAACCAGCCAATTTTCAAAATTTGAACAGCATTCAATTCCACTCAACGTGATCTAGGTACATTTCAATAAAAGAAAAGTCCCAAAAACGCAAAAAGAGGGCAGTAGGGGGTAAAAACTCCATATTTTAGATGCTTTTTCAATTACTGCTCACCAAGGCCATGTTTTTCAACCAATTTTAACGCAACAACTGCCGATCGTTTCAAGATGAACCAGAAATTGACCTGCATAACAAACATATGCTTTTCGAAAAACCATAGGCGGATACAGGTGATTGAATTTGGGAGGTAAATGGAATACATAATGAATTGGGTGTTTTGCTGGTGCTGTCACCGAAACAGGTTGGCAATGGTCTTAATATATTACAAAAATGTGTGATAAAATTACTAAAATTGGGTTGGATTTTCATAGGCAGCGTCAGGGCACCGAAGCTAGGAGGTGAAACAGAGCTTTCTTTTTGCTGGAGCTGCCTATTGTCCCACCTCAAAAACATCAACTGTAACATTGAACAATGAATGGTCATGAAGCACTAAAAAACTCAGTAGAATACATGATGATAAAGGTATACATATTCTCTAAAGTAGTCATTCAAGCTCAATTTTTGGCAAACATGGAAGAAAGAAGATTTTTATTTCAAAATAATATAAAATAAAAACAAGAAAATGTTAGCAAATCAAGCTGAACGACAGGAACGTCCAACCTACGACCTACGATTATTCATTGAAACAGCCAACATGAACCAAAAACCCAAAGACGAATTGCTGACATCCTAACAAGTGAAATGTTTGCACATTTAAATCAGGTGTTTTTAGGTGTTAAATTCAACAAATGTTTCAAGGTTTCTAGGTTAACAGTATGCCTTTTGATTTATGTGTTGGTCTTTTATATGTATTTTTAGAGCTTAAGACAGGCTGATGAATGAAAACGGATGTCTTCCAAAAGCTACCAATAAAAATAAACAAAGCTGGTGTCCTGAACAATCTTTACCAGGAACAACTACCTATGCTATGATCCATCCATTGTTCACTTGTGAGCTTGTAATGCCTACAAATAATGTTGATATACCAACAGAATGAACAGCTAGATTTATAATGCATCAGCAACGTGATCTTCACCCAAATCTCGCTTCAAGAATAGGACCCCCTATTCACCATGCCCTGGGCTGACCCTGAAAAAGGTACCAAGTTTGTACCTACACACAAAAAAGGTTTTAGAACAAGTGTTGTGTAGGTTCTAGGTTGAGCAAGGTAACAATTGACTGTTTTTTATCACAAAAAGAGCTTAAATTAAGTTGACATTTCAATTATGACGCAGCTGTGACATTTGCTGCCGCTCGAGCAATGCCAGAGAGCATGTTTTTTAATCCCACCCAGAAATGACAAACAAGCTCCCTGATTGGCCAGTTGCCGGCCAGTTGGACTTGAGCGGTCGCCATGGTGGTATCGGGGACTCGGCCGGCATCGTTAGGTGTTGAATTATGTGTTTCGTTGTGCTAGATATTGCCAATTTGCTTTGATATTTGATAAATAACGTTGGCTCATTCTTTGGTGACCTTGCATACTAATACGACGATATTTTGATACCGATTATTATGCATCAAACATCATGAGACAAATGTGGCGATTTCCACACCCTTTTGCAGTGCCCCCTCCCCTTGTGTAGTGAGTTAACAGGCTTGTAAGAACCAAGTAAACCATTTTTTAGTCAAGTGGTCATGATCGTCCCTACATCTAATGGATAATAGTCTTGCGCAAACTTATAAAGTGCTGGAGGAAGCAGAAGTTACGATTTTGGAGTACGCAAACTTGTTATTAAAAAATCTCAGGTATTTTGGCTATATAAAGTGAGAAGAAAAGTTCAATTGATCATTATTTATTACAATTGCAATATTGATAATATCATGATAATTGTACTGTCAGGTAATGATAATAGTCATGTCACGTCATGCCACTAACCAGGCACACAGACACAACACATTTTCATCTTTATGTATCTAGGCATAAGGTATTACAGGCATGTTTTTGCACACCTCTCATGTGCGAGTGGGCATGGCCTCCTTCACAGTTAAGTTTTGGCTGATTGTGCTCAAATTTTGTAAGTACCTACATGTAAAGGGATGTAGATACAGTTAGTCGGGCACTCTTCTTAATTCAGTTTTGTGCACCACTTCCTGCTTTCACCATGCTGTGCCCACTCTGCTTTACAGTGGACAGCTGCTTCTGTGACACACATTAATCTTGCGTTCATTGAAACACTTAGTTTTGAGTGTTTTGACTCAGTTTTGTTGTAACGTTACCTGTGTTTATATTTTCAATAACTTGTTTTGGGCTGCTAGTTTGATTTGTTTTTGACATCAAGTAAGATTTGTTTTTTGTTTCTGAGATTCCAATGTTATTTGTGGCAAATATTTTCCAAAAATCCTCCATCTAAAGCTTCAACTGAATTCTAAAATGCCTGCATTTTCTACCAGAAACATTGTCATTGATACCTCCTACAATATTTCATTTTGTCACCAGGTACCTGGACTGGTGAAAAGTGAAAACTGAAATTCATTCATGTCACCATTATCCTACGACCTACCCCTAAATGGAATTGATCTTGTTTCACAAATGAGTTGTACATTGTACAATGTCTATCAGCGGATGTCTATTGTCTATCTCTCTTTCAGCACAGAAGATCCTCAGTCATAGTTAACAAAATGGAAAAAAATTAGCTGTGTTTTTAAGATTCCAGTGGTGGCCATCAACTGCTCAGGAAAGCAGCCCAGAATCACTTCACAACAGGTATGTTGATGCATGTACATTGTACATTAACATCAATGTCTGAATGCTGAAGAATTGTTGAACAGGGAACACATTTACCTAGCCTCTAAAGACCACAAATCCTACATTACTTACATAAACATTTTTCTATAGAACTTATATTATCTACTTTCATCTGGCTAAGACTTTTTTACATTATATTCCCTCTGTTAAACATGAAAATATGATGAGTTATAGACTAGTATAACAAGCTGGTAATTATATTTGCCTTGTCAGCTTGGCCAACATCTGCATCATGGCTATCACAAAATATGACTGCTTTCCTGACATTTGCATTTGTTCCACTCACCAATTGACCACTTCTACCATCTGCTTGCTCTATGCACAGACATTGTCATAGGGTCTGTTCCAGTCGCACTTCCTAACACCTCTTAACTCCTCCAAGATTGCTTCCCTGTTCCAGTGGCAGCTTTCGCCCCTACAAAGCCAAGAAGGGCCCTGCTCCAACCTCCTCTATCTTGCTCTTTGAGGAGTTTAGATGTGTTAGGAAGTGCGACTGGAACAGACCCATAGCAAAACAGTTTCATCTCCCTGAGTCTGTACTGTCTTTTTCCAGGTTTCCAAAGGATCATCATTCATCAGCACAGAAGGGTGGGAAAGAGAAGGCTGTTCAAATTCTGAAAAGCCAGAGCTGCAAAGGAGGTCAAAGATGCAGTGCAGTTGGCCCACTCAGTAGAGTTTCACTAGTGGTTCTGATGTGGACTGAAGATTACACGCTGGATTGAAGTGGCCGGTCTGGAGCAGCTGTAGTTCTTCATTCTTGCTGATTGTGGACGAGTAAGAGCCCGTGTTGGCCCCGATCGGCGATCGCTGGCCAAAGCCCACCACCAGTTTGGTGATAGGCGTTGGCTGTGATATCTAGTGTCGCCTATGTGTGAAAAGGACAAGTTGATAACAAAACCTGTTGCGCCATGTTATTAACCCGCGCCCGGGTGGCCCTCAGCCAACTTGGGGGGGGGGGAGAGGTGTATTCGGCCACACCAGGTTATCTTGGAATGTAGCAAAGCTGGAAAGACGCAGTAAAATCAATCTATAGACCGCTATTTTTCTTCAGAATCATACAGGTCATTTTTGATCAGGTCATCGCTGAGGTCACTGGAGGTCACCAAAATTAAAATGATGACGAATTTTGCCCCCCGATTTTGACAACTTCACAAATTGGTTCATAATTCGGGAACCAAAGAAGCTACAGCGCCGCGGAAAAGCGAATTCGATAGCTCTTTCGAAAATCTTTCAGGTTCTCAGATTTGAGCTAAGGTCAACTAGGGTTAAGCCTCCAAAGGGCAAAAACTGAACAATCGGCTTGCTTCGGAAGTCGTCTTTTCTTTAATTTTTTTTTAAACTGATACCAACCTTTTATTACGTTGATTTTACCGGCACTGCGTTTCTCTCGTCTTCTTGGCCTAACAAGTTCAGCTTAATAAATTTGACCTGCAGAAAATGCCATTTTGCATGTCATTGATTCGTTACATTGAAATTGAGATTAACATCAGTAGCGGCGGAACACCTTCAATTAAGGGGGCATTGCCGACTTTTGGTCTCATTCTTTCCATGCAACGGCCATAGGGCTAATGTTAAAATGCCAAAATCAAAGGGGGCACGGTGCCTCGGTGCCCTCGACCTGTTCCGCCGCCTATGATTATGATGCTTTTAGCGCTCTGGCCACGTTCCATCTAAAATCGATGTACAAAAATAAACTGTTGGGAGGCGTTACATGACCTGAGATGACCTCAGGAGCATACGATAGATCCCGATGTTTGAGTGCTTTTGTTTCAAAAGCAGAACATTTCGATTTCGAGTTCCTCATACTGACTGAAACTGGAGACGTCGCAAAGTTGACCTGACCCTAGGTCACCACCGATATCAAAATTAAAGATATTCAAGATGTTGGTACTGATTCTCTCATGCAATAGCTCGAGTTTCAAACTTCTACTTCATGGTGACCTGACCTGACCTTAGGTGACATGGGGTTACTTTTTTCACAATTGATGCGAATCGATGCATTATACATAAGCTATACTAAGTTTAGTGTCGTTTTATCTATGCAAGCACAAAATTGTCAGGTGTGGCCAAAAACGCCCCCACGGCCCACCCACCTGGGGAACGTTAAAGCAGTGATGTATTTTTTTCGGTGTATTCCACGATGCATCGATCGGTGCTGTACTTGATAATGCATTATTTATTGCTGCGTGTGTACGCTTTTCCTCTGTTCAGTGTGATCTGTGATAGGAAAACTACCGATATATCTCCACGCGCATGGCTGAAAGAGCTGGCGTGATCTATAATATTGGGTGTCTGTTTTTGTTTGGCATTTTATAAATTATGAGTCAGCTGTGATCGTTTGATGAGACACTGGGACAGCCGGCCTGTATGATCAGCGAACGGCAGGCGGCGGGGCAGTGGTCCGGTGGCTGCTGCATGGGACTGACACCAGCAGATTCAGAGCTGCGATACGCGGACGTTATGTTCACAATACCTTTGCAAAGTAATATCTGATAGATATCATGTCCTCGAAAATGTTCTTCAATCAATATGATTTTACCTCCTGGCTTATTCCATGGGGGCCGAAACCGATCGTTTTATGCACGCCTTTTCTGGGCCTCGTTCTCCTCTAAATGCGTGTAGGTAGCAATTTTATTCAAGGGACGATTGAAAGTGCCTCCGATTAGTTTTCAGCGTAGGTGGGATATGGCCGTTGAATGTGAGGCAGTCGATAAGGAACGTCGAGCTGGAACGGTCATTGGGTAGGTACTAGGTAAGGTATGTGAAAGGCAGCAGTGGAAAACAAGGAAGGGAGGCGTTTGGTGTGAGGTTTCAAATGCTCTATGCATAAGAAAAGTTCATTTGATCATATGACACCGTCCTTTTTATCGCGATACGTGAGCAACGCATGAGACGCTCACTGTTCAGACTTGTAGCGTTAGAGACAGGCTGAGAAGGGCTATTTCCGCGAAAGGATATTCTGGAATTTGAATTGAAAGGCATTTAGTTTTGAAAGCATCAGTACTTCTTAACACGATACTGACTCATTTAAAATTTCAATTTTTCCCCACTGCGATAGCATAAGAAACAGAGACTGCGGTGTCCCCGTACGCAGGATTCTGGAGACTGTCAGGCGGATGTTAGTAGCTAAAAGCTTTTGTTTTTTATTTAACAGATAACAATCATTTCTTTTAATACTTTGTAACACCTAACTCACTAGAAACAATCTGTACGGGCTTCCAAAAGTGTTATATTTATTTAACATGTTAGATCAATTACAAAATTTTAGCTGCCCTAACCTGTAAATGTAACGGATGCGTCATTATTGAAAACGTGCTAAAGCATAGTATTCTATTGCTGACAAATATTCTGCGTCTGTCAGCCAAAACTGGCCAATCAGAGGCTTTGTTTGTCATTTCTGGGTGGGATTAATAAACATGCTGCCAGAGAGGATTCACCAACTAACTGAAATGAAAGGAAAAAGCAGGAACTTACCTTGCAACCAGAAATAACGCCAGAAGCCTCAAGAAATCAACAAACTTAACACATATTCGCCCCGCAGCAACTACACAACTCGACCAAAAGGCCTTTCCTCGCCTATTCAAGGATTCATCAATTCAATCACCTTCAATGGGAACGTTCATGCGGTTGGTCGGGTTGGTCAGAAAGCTAATGACGTCATTGGCTCTAAGCCCCCACCCCCCGACGCAGGAACCGGGAACGTCATGTCCACATTATAATATACTGTGATGTCCACCATGTCCAGAGGGTACAGAGGTTTCCGCATGCGATAAGATGAACGATAAACGATAATTATCGCTGTTAAGTACCTAAATCGGTTATCGTTATCGCTTATCGCTAAATTTTCAAAATTATCGCTTATCCACTTATCGCAAGCTACAAAAATTATGAATGATAAACGATAAAATGTAAAACGGGATGATGGAAAAATGGAAGACGATCGACAGTGTATGCCGCGCGACAGTACGTATGTGTGCGCAACCTGTTGCCATCTGTTAAGCGTATAGATCTGCAAAGAAACTTTACCAGGGTGGCCGAAGTCAGGGAGGTGTTTCCCTGCTAAACCCATTCCCTTCCGGCGTATCCATCCACTGCAGCTCTCAATACCTAATCAGTAGCCGGTGTCTGACCCGCCTTGTCCGCTCACACAAAGCCCCAATCATCTCGATAAGATGGCTGGCGGCGCAGTGAGGCCGAGGTCAGACCAGGATCTGGGCCGAAAGGCCACCTCTAGAGCTGATTGCAGATGGTAGATATATTCTTTATTGGAGTGCGACTTGCGGAGAGCTTGGACAAAAAGTTAATATCGCAGACGGCAGAAAGCATTGTTTTATGAGAGGAGCCGGTGTGCGTCAATATATTGGGCGTTCCAACCGAGTGAAACATAGCACATCGGTATCGTCTGCTCCGCCTGAGTGCGCTAGATACAGAGAGCTCACCTCACAAACATTTTTACTGTTGACAGGATGCCGTCTGCCAGGCAATGTTGAGGTGTGCACGAAAAGGTCCTTGGAGACAAATAAAGCGGCCTGAGCGGATTTACATGATCGGAGCAAGGTCTTCTGGTCATTCACCTGGCGTCGACTGAGGGCTGAAAAGGGCCCGACTGAAATTTTTTTTTCAAGTTTACCTATGGTCGATGTCGGGTGTCACTAAAACGAAGAGCCGGAGCGGAACAAACCAAATCCCACTCACATAACCCATGTGTTAAACTCATTTACCTACTTTCTAGCACGACCGAAGGCAATAATTTGGTTTTGTATTTAACGCCACTCTGTCCATTTAAAGCATTCATTTAACTCCCATTCCTCTTGCCTACCTGGGGACGTACCTATCCCACACCGGGCCGGGGGGTCAGGGGTGTTTGAACACACACCCCCCGCGGTTTTTCGCAGCCTATCTCAAAAACGGCGGCGCGGAGCGCCGCCGTTTTTGGTACACCTGTTCGTGCATCTTTTCCGCACATGTTGTGATCACTTTCAGACCCAAGTTGCCTTACGTCAGGTCACCAGGTCACGCCAAGTGACCTCACCTCAGAAAAAATAAGAATGCTCGTCATGGCTACACCGATTGATCGCGATTGCCTTGAGACTTTCAGGCGGCTTCAGCGATTGATTAGAGCAAAATTATCTATAAAATTTATATCTCGGAATTTTGATATCGGTGACCTAAGGTCAGGTCAATTTTGCGGCCTCTCCATTATAAGTCAATGGGAGAAAATTGAAAAGCGTCTGTTTTGCACGAACGCTATTCTATAGACACTCTCAAACATCGAGATGTAGGTAAAATTGACACACTGAACCGGATAATGGCAACTGTGACCCCTCGTTATGTCCCCGAGGTCATCTCAGGTCACGAACGGAATCTAACAGTTTTTCGCTAATAATTTCTGATAGAGGCGTGCTAGAGCGCTGAAAACGCCTTAGATGTGTTCGGCTCGACGTTGCGGATCTACTGATATGCAGCATGACCTTTTCGGTCAGGTCATGACCTTGACCTAAGCTCAAATTTTCAAGTTGACCTTTCAAGGTCAAATTATAGTTCATTCCACGCGTCCCGACGAGAGGAACACGATGCTGGCAAAAATAATGTCATGGCTCTTTTGAGTCAAAAGTTATTGCCGAAAAAAAAACGCTTTTCATAAAAACGGCTATTTTTGTTTTTTTTTTGCCCTCTGGAGGCTAAACCGTTGACATGAGGTCAAATCTGAGAACATTACCCAGAAAGGTCTGTAAAAGGGCTATCGAATGCGCTTTTCCGCGGCGCTGTAGCTCCATCGGTTCCCGAGATAGCCGTCGGCAGTTTCCAAAATGTTGAAATAGTCAACATTTTACCTTTGGTGACCTCTGGTGACCTGACCTTTGACCTGACCCAAAAAATGACCGAAACGTTTCCGTCCTTATTTTGGACGTTCTTTCGATTGGCGCTTACCGCGTGTCGCTACGTAGCCCAGGAGCCGAAGGGGGAAGGGTGTTCAGACCTCCCCCCCCCGGCCCGGCGCGGAATCTCAGAGCACCGGCCCGGCGCGGGCTATCATTCCGTAAACACACACAAACACCAGTTCCGAACCGGACGGTCACCATTACCCACCGCGGCGGAGTTGACTCCCACCGAACTCGGGCTTTAAGCGTTGGGGTGAACAGCAGGGTGGACCATCCCTCGGGACGGTCTCAGCCCCGGCAGGACACCAGGGTGGCCGCCAAGACCAATGTCCGCCACCCCACCCCTAAATCCTACAGCAACGGCTCTCAAAACACCTGACAAGACCAAATTCCAAAAACACCTACCCTCCCCCAAAAGCCTGTCATCCAGTTTCGACACCAACAAGTACCTAAAACAGGTTGGTATTCGCCAGACCACATATCTACTTCACTAGTTACAAGTACCTAAAGAGAAGGAGTCTGTGGCCAAACCATTCGAATTCCTCAGCACGGATAAATGACCCAGCATAAATATTACACCTATGATGAATTTAAATGCATGTTTGAAGAAAATGGGAATATTTTCTGTAACGATAAATGATTTGCCTTGCACTCGGCCATGGAATGAGCGGTTTTAATGGAAAGTTACGGGGTAATCAGTGGTAATTGATACTGCCTTCGTTTTATGTCGCTAGTGCCTAAATATTTTCCTTTCTTTCTTCGTCAACAAATAGCTACACGCCTTGCGGGTTAAAGCAAGTTTTTGAAGAAATAGCCTGTTGGTTATGGCCCATCACGTCTCAAAGGTTAGAGTGCAGCGAATGAACAGGTTGACTAAGCCAGAGACCCCTCTAAATCAAGAGATAATTAAATAGACGTTGACACACACATCGTTATACATAGACATTATACGAGATGCACGGTGTACTCATGTCTCACCGCCGTGCCGCCCTGCGTGCCGGCGGGCGTATAGCTCGGCCGACTACCGCGACCTGAACCGTGCCGTCCGCTCTGCCATTCGCCGTGATACTCGCGAGGGGATAGAGGACCGTATCAGGGAGCGCGGGCCGCAGTCTGTCTGGCAGAGCATTCGGAGTGTGGTGGGTGGGAAGCGCTCCGGTACATACCTCGGTGCTGCCTCAGCTATCCAGCGAGTTGCTGAACCGCTTTTTTTGTCTCTGTTGGACCACGAGTAGCTGCTGATGTAGCCGACCGGGGCCGGGGCGCGGTTCCACAGGTAGAGTGCCGTCTGCCCAGGGTCGGTGCCTGTGGTTTTAAGCTCTTACCGATTGACATCGACACTCTGACCAGCACATTGCTGAGTATGCGTAACTCTCCCGCTCGCGGCGCTGATGGTGTGTGTGTTCGGGCGCTGAAGGCTGCTTTCCCTGCCGTCGGCGTCGTTATCCTTCACAGCATCAACACTTGCCTCGTCCTGTCAGACTAACCAACCTCATGGAAACATTCCCTCGTCCATCCTATCCACAAAACCGGTGACCCACCCAACAACCCCTCTAACTTCCGCCCGATTTCCATCATTCCGATCATTTCCAAAATCGTAGAGAGGGTGGTTCATCGCCAACTTATACCTTGCATCAAACCACCTCTTATCCCCCAACCAGCACGGTTTCCTTCCTCACCACTCGACGGAAACCGCGCTGATTACTGTCTCCGACCACATCCTGACGGCTGACAGCCGCCGACGGTGGGGAAATCTCCCTTCTGTGCCTGATTGACCTTAGCAAGTGTTTTGACGTCATTGACCACGATATACTGATCAGTAAATTGCGTCTGGAAGGCATCGACAGTCGACACGGCGTGGTTTGAGGCGTAGGTACCTACGCGGTCACACGCAGAGTGTCGTCATGCGTGACGTCACGGGCGCCGAGCGAGTCTCGCCCCGCTCCCGACCGCCACGGGAGTGTTTCAGGGCAGCGCCCTCGGACCGCTGCTGTTTACGGTGTTCGCCAACGACCTGTCGCTACACGCCGCCGATGCTAGAGTGCTGCAGTACGCAGACGACACCCAGGTGATTGTCTCAGGCAAAAAGAGTGAACTCCCAGCACTCATCACTAGCATGGAAAACTCACTGGCTTCTCTGGACAAATGGTTCTGCGCGAACGCTCTCAAGGTCAGCGCAAACAAAACTCAACTCATTGCTTTCGGAAACCACCAGGAGTTGCGCAACCTTCCAAATTTCACAGTCACCTTCCGTGACCCAATTCTCGTCCCTTGTAACGAGGTCAAAAATCTGGGCGTTACGTTTGACAAAAACCTGACATGGGACAGTCACGTGGGTGCCGTCACCCAGCCCCCGTTCACGAGCTCCAGAATCCCTTTACCGTGACGTCACCACGGCGGCAGAATCTCCCTTCACCCATAGGCATGCATGCAAATTTCATCATCTTTCGGGCGAGCTGGAGAAAAAATCAAGGCTTATATGTCATCAAAAGATGTACCAATGTAACAATGAATAGGCCTCATTACGATAAATGGGACTGAAACTAAAAAAGTATGCCTATATCGAGCCTAAATCAGCAGTTCAAATCACCCCTTCATTTGAATGTGAAGGATTTCCTCTGATGACGTCACCACGGCGCCTTTATTTCCCTAGTGAACCAACCTGAGTAGTAAAGGAATCTTGCCGTCACCCGCCGCTGCACTGGGACCCTGATCGGTTTGTCGCACGTGCTAGTTGCTACACGTGGTGCCCACTGGCGGTCGCAGCCGCTAGCAAAAGGGGGGGCCAAAGTCACACTCGCGGGACATACCATTTATCCGTCACCGGGGGGGGGGGGGGTGATCGGCTAATTTTTTACGTCCACGAGGCGCCGCACAGTTGGCATTACTTTGCTTCATCCATCTCATTCTTGCGTGAAATATTTGAGCTCAATTTAAGGCAAAATCACCAGTTCCATTTACCGTCTCACGGTGTACCCACCGGTCGGGCCGCTGCACCATGACGACGGATCGGTGTAGCATAGGTTATACTGGAAGGTCAGGCACGCGGATTCATGACCTTACCACTATAAAACAATTCGGAAAAGTACAGATACCTCTTGCTAAAAAGTGCAGATACCTCTTGCTTTGAACAAGCATGTGAAACCCAGAGAGCATTTTTAGACTATGATATTTACCCATATAGGTACCTAGTTGTGTGGCGGCGGGAGAGAGTAGGTACACCGACCTCTGGAGACCCCCACAGGTTCCGAGCTTTCAGAATTGGCATCTGAGGGCCGCGCGCGACTCCTGCGGGGCTTCGCAACGGCTCTGTTGGGGCTCACTCAACCTGCCTAGTCCTACTGCTAAAAAGACTGGCCCTGAGCCCTAAGGACTTCATCAGTCTCTGCCAGCCCAGGACCCACACCGGCTCATGGGGTCCCGACGTCGAAATATGAGGGAATCAGCGCGGGACCATCAGGACGTAAAGCAATCTCGATCAGGACCAACGTAAGGCTGTGCCGGAGACTGCGTGAGCCCTCTGATCTTCAGAAAGCCACCCATGTATGTTTTCATGTAGAGGCCAGTTTAGGGCCCTCAGAGACCAGTACAGGGCCTGCAAACTACAAAGGCCAGTAGTTTGAGACCATCAGAGACCGAGTTGGGCTCTCAGAGGCTAATGTTGGTCCTTACTCATTACAGGCCAACATGGGCCCTCAGAGGTCAGCGTGGGGCCCTAAAAGACCGGCATGAGCCGTCGTTGGACCCCAGAGGCCAGCAGAGGGCCCTCAAAGGCCAAGATGGGCCCTCCTCAGAGGCCAATGCAGACCCTTAGAGGCCCGCATCGGGTCTTCAGCAGCCAGTGCGGGCCCTTATTGGCACCTAAAGGTTCGTCTTGGGACACCAGAGACAGAAATAAGGCCACCAGAGACCGGTGTGAGACCCTCAGACGCCGGTTGGGACCCCTGAGGCCGGTTAGGGGCCCTCATAGGCCAGATATGGGGCCTCAGAGGTTGATGTAGGCTCTTAGCGGTCAACGTGGGCGCTTGACCGCCACTGAAGTTCCCTCAGAGGTCAGTGTAGGACGCTCAAAGACCGGTGTGGGAGCTATATTAATAGCTTGGTGTGGTTTTTTTTAGCTTCGTGACGATCGAATAATTGCCAGGGCCCCATACACCTATATGGTGGCCCATTGGTTGTTTGAGGGGGGGGGGGGGGTCAAATGATATGATGGCCCCCTTTATTGACCTTTGGGGGCATGGCCCTGATGCCCCCCCCCCGGCCCCCCGCGAGTCGCGACCGCCACTGTGTACACATTACACACATGCCTCTGAGATTACATACTAGCTCATGCAAACTCTATGCAGGCCCCGAAGGTCCCACGCTAATCCTTAAGAAACCAAGCCGGCATACGGCATCACCACCGGGCTTCTGAGGTGCACAGCACCAACCCATGAGGTCTTACTTTAGTGTCTTGGAGCCAATCTCCTTTAGCAGGGCCCACCCGCCACTGCCGAAGAGGGTCGCATGCCAGCCATTGCTGAATGCTGGGCCTACGAGAGCCTTAAAGGGACCCTCCCACCTTAACATTAGATTTGAGTTGAGATAGCCAAAATGGGGTCCCTGGCTCACAGTTACCGGTTTCGGCACTCACAACATCGAGAAATGCCTTAAATCGGAAATATTGAATTTCAAAATTGCAGCATTTTGATTCAGAGGGGCTAATGCTTAGGAATACCCCTCTGAATGTGTGACGTCAGCGCAAATATCTGACGATTTTTAAATGTTTGACTAAAACGTTTTGTAGCACGCGGTGGTATATGCTATTTGCGCGCAACATCTGCCGCAAACGCCGCACTTCTAAAATAAAGTCGCTAGAAACAGCGGAGATCCCAAAAAAGTAAACAAAAGTAAAAGTCTAATATCTTGAAAACCGGTGAATATTTTTCGGTGAAATTTGGTAGATATTCGTTTTCGCTCTTTCTGAACCGAGCGACATCACTTTCATGCCAATTCATAAATTTTTTTGAAGGTGGGAGGGTCCCTTTAAGTAAACCCACGCTGATATTTCATATAAGATCCGGCCATACTCGTGAACCGGTGCCAGCGACGCTGACCGCCAAATTGACAGAAAGCGAAACTGAGCCCACTCATGAGTGAAATTTACGTCCTTTGATGGCGCAAGAAAGAAAATGAAACATACGAAAAGCTTTTCTAGGACTTTTGTTCGATCTGAAAGGTGGGGCCAAAAGATAGTATGGCCCCACCTTTCAGCACCAAAGGGGGGGCCATGGCCCCCGTGGCCCCCCCTGCGACCGCCAGTGGTGGTGCCGCGAGGTGTCATCACCTCCCTTGTAACAGCCCTGGTTTTCTCGCAGGTCCGCTTCTGCATATCAGTTTACGGTAACGGTACTAAAAAGAACATGGTCAGAGTACAGAAGATCCTAAATTTCGCTGCAAAGGTGATTTTCGGCCGAGGAAAATTTGACAACGTGGCGGACCTGCGGGAGAGGCTGGGCTGGCTCGAGGCCCAGCAGCTGGCCGATCACTCCACACTCTTCCTTGCGCACAGGGTGCTCCACAGAGGAGAGCCCCACTCACTCGCAGCCGTCCTCTATCGTAATGAGGAGGTATGTACGCCAGCGCGCCACCAGGCAGGACGGTTTGCTCAGTGTGCCGAGGTCGAGGACCGAGGCGGGCAAAAGGCGATTTTGCGCGAGAGCGCCGGCGCTGCACAACCAGCTGCCACCCGAACTGGTTTCGCTCAGTGGACAGGGCTTCAAACGCGCTTTAAAACGACGAATGCTGTATCCTATTACCTGATTTGACGCCGTATATGAGAGCATGGGTGCGTGTGACGTGCATGTCGGTGTGCCGTTGCACCTGTAATTTTATGTATGGGTGAATTATCTCACCTTTCGTACAATGCATGTGACATTGTGACACGGAGCCAAAAAAGCCACTGCTGCTGTGGAATACTCTTTAAATGAAATACAAATACAAATACACAATGTTAACAGAATTGCCCATTCTTTAAAGAAAATAATACAAATAGGGCGAAAGAGCAATCCATTACTGCCGCTGCTCAGTGGCCGGTTTCACCCGTTCCCGTGCGTCAGCCGGTTTCCATGACAGTGGAGCTGTCAGCTCGGCGGGTCGGGCTCCGACAGGACGGAGCAGCAGCAGTGCCGTGTCGTCAGTCCCGCCCTTGGTCCCGCCGAGCACACTGCACCTCCAGGGCAGCTCGGACTGTGCTCAACCCACCGACGACGGTAAAGGACGGGTGCACGGTCACAGTGTTCTGCTCAGGGTCCAAACTGAACTCTTTAATCCACTCGGGGACGTCTAAATGCTTCCTGGTTTTCTTTGCGAACATCTAAAAGAGGATAGGTACATACTTTTCCCAGATGTGAGAATTTCAGACTCAGGTCATTCAAGGTTAGGTAACAGGGTCACAACAAGTGGTCTCTTCCCAGTACAAAATTTTAAATGCTCGTGTAGATACACCTGCCGAACGATCGCCTTGCAACTTTGTGCGATTAATAAGTAAAGCAAGATGTATCCAACTTATTTTTTTTTTTACTTGTGATCAAAAATCAGATCAATACGTTCAATTTTGCAAACCCTGTAGGTATTAATTTAAAAATTTGCCCAGGAAAATTTGTGAAAATTGAGCTGTGCTTATTTTTGACGGAAGATACACTAAACTCGCAACCAGCATTCAACATGCTAATATTGAAAATCGAATATTCAAATAAAAACTTATTCGACGAGCCTTCACGATGTAAAAACGACGCCGGTTAAGCAAAAGCATTTAGACCATCTCCGCGACGGTCCACAGTTCAAAAAGTTCATCAGCTATGATCCAATTAACCTGAATGTCCATATTGGGAAAGTTTGACCTTTGGTGACCTCTGGTGACCTAACCTAGAATAACCAAAAATTTTGCTCGCAATTTTTACACTCCTTTGATGATCGCTGCGTGACTTAGAAACCGAGTAAATGGGTGGGGGCGTAAACACGCACCTCCCCGCCTTTTGATGTCGGTAGATTTAGATCGCACAACCACCAGGTATCTTGCAACCACCCTGGCACGAGTTAACATGACTGGGTTACGGTAGATTGTATCTCAATATTATCATTTATTGGTGTTACTGTTTCTTATTTCTTTAACCACAAAATATGGAGTGAACGCCACGACGGTGTTCAATTTTCACGGAAAATATTTAGGTGTGTGACAAATACATCATATGTTTAGGAGCGTATATTTTTGCTGGGTCTGTCAGGCATGAACTTTGAACGATTGCGGTCCTTTTTCAGTCATCATCCAGCAGCCACCGATTTACATCTCGCTGTCTCGATGCATTCACCCGAAGTAACATCTTCCGGAGAAGACTTGACGGATGTCTGCAATTCTAGTTCTGGAGACGATTCCGCTGCATGTGACGTCAACGTGACGCTGCTGGACGCGCTGTCCGTTCCTAGGGCGTGCCGAAGGTCGGTCGCGGCCCTCCTGTCTAACTGCTCCACGGAAGGTCCGGGCCTTCCTGTCTGTCCCGCTAGTGAGAGCGAGAGTCACATCTGGGCCCTCAATGTAGGCTCCTACAGTCTTCTGATTGTCTGCCTTCTCGTAGGACTCAGCTTCAACGCTCTCTCGGCGATGACTCTTCTGCGCACCCGCTGCCTGAAGACCCTCTGCAATCGGCTGGTGCTTATCTTCTGTCTGGTGGACACGGCACTGTCTCTGCTGTTCCCGACGATTCAGCTGGTCTCCTGGACCGTGAAGGAGTCCTCGCAAGCAGCTGAGCTCGCCTGGTTGGCCGAGCTGACGTGTGCTCCACGTCGGTTCGTCTACGAGGTGTCCACCAACGCCCGGTTCAGTCTGGTGGTGTCCATCGCGCTGCTCAGATACCTGGTGGTATGCCGCAGCATCAACCCTGCGCCGACCCAGCGCAACATCCTGCGAGCTTCCCTGCCGGGCCTGGCGCTGGCCCTGGCGCGCACCATCAACAACCAGCTCACCCTGACGTCCTACTGCTCACAAGCGTACGCCGTCACCGAGTCCGGCTTCTTAATCCCATCGCTATCGTACAATATCAACACGAACATCTCCAGCATGACCAATGGCTTCAGGATCCTTACTCTCGGGGGCGGGATTCTCATTATTGTGTTCTGCTATGGGTCCATTGCGGTGAAGACTATTACGACTCGGCTCAGAGTGCGGCGCTCTATTGCCCGACAGAAAAGGACGCTGATGCGGAAACAAAGCAACCGCATCAGCTTACAATCTATGGCAGCGACCAATGATTCAAAAAGGTCTCAAAAAACGAGCTCAAAGTCGGGAAGTTCATCAGACGACAGCAGTGCTCATACTACCATGTCACCACACCAAGAGACCAAATCCAGCGCATCTATGCCACCAGTTGAAGATGTAAGTCAACCTAGCTTGGAGCCCACAGGAATAATCTTGGATCCATCTTCGCTGCAACAGAACCCCCGTACCGAGCAGAAAGAGAGTACTGAGCACCGACAGCTGGCTGCAGGAAACTCCAAAGATGACCAAGCTCCACGGATATCAGCGCCCGACAAGACGGCGACGACACAAACTTCACCAAAATCCCAATCCAAAGAAGCAGCAGCAGCACACGCAGACAGGAAAAGTGGTCCACCAGATTCGCATTCAGCACCTAGAAAAGAAAAACTCCAAAATAAGCGGCGTTCGCAGTTCGGCCCGTTTCTGACCATCCCCAGCCGACAGACTCCGCAGCTTCGGCCGGCGCCGGCGCCAGCAGGACCGTCGTCTGCGGCACCTGAGGCGGCGTCCTCGATACCCGTCCTGCGCGTGTCGGCGCTCAACTACGACGTGATGACTTCGGTGACGCTGCTGCTGCACCTGATGGTGTTCATGCTGGCCTTTCTGCCGACGGTGCTGGCCATGTCGCTGCTGTTTGACCGGCGCGCCTGCTACCAGACGCCACTGCAGCACCAGGTGCTCAGCTTCTGTCTCATCCTGCTGTTCCTGGTGCAGACCTCGCTGAATACCCCACTACTGCTGCTCTTCAGTGGCCAGTTTAGAGCTGCCCTCCGAGCTCTCCTGAGGGACATTGCATCTAAGCTTCGCTGATGCACTCGCTTTTGAAATGAACAGACATTTGAGTTGCGGTTGAAGTGCGTCAATAGTCTTAGAGACAAATTGCTTGTCATTCTCCAGAGCTACTCTTCGATAACTTACTGCTGAGTTGATTAATTTACGAAATGAACTTGGATGTGCGGATGTAAAGCTAAATGCTAGCAAATGAAGCTGCATCCAAATATCCTGAACTCCATCGCCTGTATTCTACTCTTTAGACACTTAAAAAGTAAGAAAAAATGTTCTTTCCCACTAGTTAGAAAGCACGAGCATACACAACGTTGTCATAAAGGTTTACCCGACGGGTGTTCATTTGCTCATTGGCCAGGTGATGTGTAGGTAGGTAGACGTAACGAAATGAGTGTAGATATGATGTCTAATGTTACGTTTGGTAACGATTACATTTAGGCATTATTGGATCGACTTAATCTCTCTCGTGAATATCCTTGCATGTGCACGTACATACGCCTAATGGCTACGTTTCCATGACACAAGCTAAGCCGATTTTGAAAAATGGATTTGCTCCATCATAGCATTTAGGCATAATTTAAAAATGTAAATATAGGATTAGGTGCTAGCTAAAACCATATATACGCTCATTTTTTGCATAAGGTACCTAAATAGTTTCCGAGAAAAACGCACGTGAAATTTCGCTAAATCGATTAAGACGTGTCATGGAAACGTAGTGATTTTCTGCATGAAAAACGTATGAAAGCAGAATACATGTACTTACAAAAGATGAATGATTGACAACGCCTCTTTTCTACATGACCCAGGCTTGTTTACGAAAATTGCTGCTTTGCTGTGAATCATTCTTTTGTGTATGGACAATATCGTGCACTCACTGTTACAAAATAGTTGTTCGGTGATAAATTTGCACAAATATATGAAGTCAAATCGTGTATGTGACAGGTTCTTTTCGCTTGCATTCAATTCCCTTTGCATGATGAACATAAGCCGATTTATACGGCTCCATGTATCAGAGTAACGTCTTAACACCAGTATAACGCCTTTTGGGGCGACTAACGGAGCGAGCGAGAGGGTGGGTCTTGCACGTGCAAAATTTCGAGGGGATACCTCCAACTGACTTGTGCACGGCACCTTACTAACCGGTCTCTAGCGATGTGCCAAATTTGAGCACAATCGGCCCAGCCGTTCTCGAGATCTGGAAGCGGCACCCTGCACGTGCGCACGTGCAAAATGGGTCCCATCTGACTTTTGCACGGCACCCTTCTAACTAGTCCCTAACCGTGTACCAAATTTGAGCGCCATCGGTCCAGCCGTTCTCGAGATCTGGAAACGACCCCTGCACGTGCGCACGTGCAGCAGCACCCCAACTCTGGCACATGGTTATGCATTGCCTAGTGGGTGCCTACCTACATGCCAACTTTGAGCACAATCGGTCAAGTAGTTACCGAGATATTGCAACAATTACAAAGCTGACACCTCTTCGTTTTGCACGTGGCATGTGCATAAGGGGTCACCCACATGCATTGGGAATAGTCCAATACTTGGTGGAAGGAATGAAGCTACCCTACAAAAATTACCGCATGTAAATCGGTCAAGTAGTTGCTGAGATATAAGCCTCGCAAAAGCGTCCGCACGGCCGGCCGCTCATACTCAGAAATTTCCGTTAATCTAAGGAAAGACTACGCTCGCTTCGCTCGCTCCGTAATTAGGTGCCACGTTTCCTAACCAAAACAACTCCCGCAGCCCTACTCTGATATCCAATAATGGTGCCTTTGATTTCGCATCCTGCTACCCTGATCATCACATCAATTTGCTCCGCGTCCCATTGTCTCAACTCATACCCGTATTTTACCCCATTCGCGTGTTTCTTGTTATGTATAAATGTACCTACCCTACCTAACGAGTGAAAAGATCGTGTCATTATTGCATCTTCCATAATTTCGCATCATCACCCTTCATTACAAACATCGAAAGTAGAATATGATCAAAATAGTAATAGAAACATGAGTTGCGACTGAGTAAAAGTTTTATGTATGTCCGACGACAAATGACTAATGACGTTTTGTACAGGAGCAGCGATGGATAGGCCTTCCGGCATTTCAACATGCACGTCGTGTTCATAAAGGGCAAGAATCATTGCAACATCAAATCATTTTACGTTAAAATAATTTGCTTTGTAAATGGGAAGGGGATCTCTAAAAGCTTTCCTTTGCTTGAAGGCTTTAGCGATATCCCGATGAATTTGCCCCCAGCATGGGTGTCGATTTGTATACTTTTGGGGGTGCTGCAGCACCCCCAATGCTCAAATGAGCACCCCCAATGGTTTTCCGGGCACCCCCAAATGTTCCAGTCAGCACCCCCAATTATTTTGTCCCTCAATAACTCCCACTAACTCTGCTTGAGGAAAATAATTGGTTCCGCAGTCTTTCACTACTAAAAATAAAACAATTACGCAATTTACAATGCATGAAATAAAAATGAAAAGAAAAGAAAAGTTAGTCTTAAGAAGAAGGGCGAAAAAAGACGTTAAGTTGCAGACTGCGGAGACACTGGTGTGGGTCCGTCGTACACGAGTGTCTGACCTTTAGAGCTGATAACGCGTACCCTTTACAAGCCGGCAGGGGGCTCCAAATACCGGCGACGGGCCCTCAGAGGCCGGCAAAGGGCCATCAGATGCCGGTGGTACCTTCAGAAACCCTGTGGGGTCGTCTTTAGAGACCGGCACGGACTCAGACGCCGATAGGGCCCTCAGAGTCGCCGGTGCGGGGCCTTCAAATGTCTCCGGTGGGTGGCCGTCATATGTGCACTTGTGGGCAGGGATGCGGAGCCGTGGAAATTTCAGACGGCTCCGGCTCCGGCTCCGGAGAAAAAATCGGCTCCGGCTCCGGGTGAAATGTCAATACGGCTCCGGCTCCGGCTCCGGCTCCGAGTAAAATGGTCCGGCTCCGGCGGCTCTGGCTCCGGCTCCGGCTCCTACTCAGTACATTCCCTATGCGATCAATTAAATACCTACGGGTGGAAGAAAAAAGGCGATTGGATTGGCACACGTTGTTTCTGTATTTGCATAACAAGGATATTTGGAATACCACATGTTTTACTGCTTTGTACTGTCAAACCGAGTAAGGTCAATATTTTTTTTTTCCTCGGAGCCGGAGACGCCCCTTTTTTGACGGCTCCGGCTCCGGCTCCGGGCTGTGTTGTTTCACGGCTCCGGCTCCGGCTCCGGCTCCGGGCAAAATATACCGGCTCCGGCGGCTCCGGCTCCAGCTCCGGCTCCGGCTCCGCATCCCTGCTTGTGGGGCCTTCAGAAGCGACGGTGTTGGGCCCTCAGAGCCGCCGATATAGGGCCTTAAGAGGCACTAGTGCGGGGCCCTCAGATATGGCAATGTATGGCCCTCGGAGGCGCCGGTGTAGGTGCTCCACAGTTGCCGGTGATGGCCCTCACAGGCGCCGTTGTGGGGGCTCTCAGAGACACTGGTTTAGGGCCATCACAGGCGCGCGTGTGGCCCTCAGAACTGCTGTTACGGAACGGACCCTTCATAGGCCGACAAGAAGATATCAGGAGGTCACCGGTACCTTCAGGAGCCTTGTGGGGTTCTCAGAGACCGGACATGGTGCTCTCAGACGCCGCTGTGACCCTCCGAGTCACCTGTGTGGGACCGTCAGGGTCGCTGGTAACTGACGAGGGTATCGCCGTCAGATCCGGGGTTTGGGTCGATACGGCTCTATTCCGGCTAGCCAGTATATGCCGTAGCGCTCCCGGGTTGTTATGGTTCCGAACCGCCAAGTCTGGCTCAAGTCAGACTCCCTGCCATGGCTCAAGTCCGGCTCCCTTACGACCAGTTCGGCTGCCTCATAGCTGCTCTGGCTTACTGTGGCTGAAGTACGGTGGAGGTACGGCACGGCTGATGCGGCATAAGTCCGGCTGTGATGCGGGCGAGCTCCGGTATCGTGTGTCAGCTACAGTAGAGCCCCAGACCTTGCCCGTACTTTAGCCGGAGCAAATGCCGGAGCTAGCCAGAGTAAGACCAGCTACGGCCAGGACTAAATTTGCTGGCTGAGAATAGGCCGGTTAAGACCCCCATAGTCCGACATGTGGCCCTCCGAAGCCGGTAAGGGGCCCTCAGAGGCCGCCAAGTGGCCCTCAGAGACTGGCTTGGGGCCCTTGTGGAGATCTTAGTGTTGGTACTTGTGGGCCCATGCAGAGGCGGATCCAGCTCAGAGGTTTGGGGGGGACAAACCATAAAAATTTATCGATTCTTTCCATGCATCGTCCATAGGCGTAATGTTAAAATCATGCCGTTTGGGGGGGGGGGGGCAAATGCCCATTTTGCACCCCCCCCCCGGGATCCGCCACTGGGCCCATGAGGGGTTTTTACGAGCCCCGTGGATCCCTTCTATGTCCAAATATGGCCAGCATTGACCCTTAGCGGCCAATTGGCGCCTCAGGGCCCCTCAGGCCCGAATAACCCGAGGAGACCCTGAGGCCCGAACCTGATGGGGGGGGGGGGGCACGTGCCTCACGGCCCACCTGGCTACGCCACTGGGGAAAATCGTAAACCCGTAAATATCCAAATGCGATCACCTGTCATTTTTCATCGATATTGGGATCGTCTAATTACCGCCAGAGCCTCGTAGCCACCGTTGCCTCCGCGCAATGTCCGCCCCTGCGGACCGCAGCGGCTGCTGCACCGGTGCTAATCACCGTCATTGGTTTCTGTCACCTTATTACAGAGGTGTCGGGGCTGCTGCCATGCTTCCGGCAATTTTTTTTCGGAAAGATGTTTATGTAATCAGGTAGCCAAGTACTAGGACGAGCAGAATGATTTTCAAGAAGAACGTTCTGCCCTTGGGAAATGTTAGTATATAGAAATCCCGGCATTATCAGTACCTTATGGGGATAACCAACCACGCTTTGTACGGTTGTGCCGCATGGCAAAGCTGCAATCTGTCACCCGGTGCAGGGGTTGAGCACCCCCAACCATTTTGAAAAATCGACACCCCTGGCCCCCAGCGACTAAGTTCCTTGCCGATGTTGGTATGTCCTTCTTGGAATTTACGCGGCACCGGTGGCAGACGCCATTCCTGCATTCTGGCCAGCGTTTTGGCGTCCTTGTCATGACGCATGGCCCAGTAGGCAGCCTCCTTGGGTAAGCCTTGTTCGCTGAGAGTTCCGATGCTCACCAGATTGGTAAAGTATTCTGGAATAGTTTCGTCTGCACCGCCATCCTCGCATATTGGCACACTTAGTCGTTCTATGTCCTCATCAGATGATCGGATAGCGTAGTCACTTTCTGGCTTGTTCAAATTTATTTGCATCATTTTCCTTGTATCGTGTGCTGAAAGGAAACATCATGCTGTCATTCAATGGAGAAGTCCCGAAAGCACAATGATATGTTGCATATCGCCCGCTTCATATCTACGATATGATTGACATTTATAAAACCTCTATCATGTTCTGAGGAAAATGTTGCTGCCAAGTTTAAAGCAGCCATTACTGATGCATTGACGCACTGAGAAGTTCAGTTCCTTACGGTATACGATGTAGTTATGTTGACCCCCTTGGTCATCTAGGTTCAGAACATGCTGTTGAATCTTGTCCTGGTTAACGTAAAACGTTGCTTGTCCACCTGTAAAGGTCACAAAAATATTACAAGGCATTAGACATAAATTTGCATCAAGTTGGAAATGAAGCGAACTTGACCATCTATTTTAATTATGATTTATATTCAAATCAAACGGTGTGAATACATAAATTAAAATTGCTTGCGAATAGTGGTGCATAGAGACGAAGGATAAGTCGCAATGAGAAAAGTACGCGTAGATATCGTTCTACAACAATTCACGAAAACTAATTATGATTACTGGTCACTCGTGGCATACAATCCAGAATGGCATTTGAGTATTTAAAATGCTTTGTCATAGTGTCATACTTTATTTAAAATGTTACGCAGGCATTAGCAGCACGTGTAACGCTAATGTGGCGCGTCCTCACCAAAGCCCTCGGCTCCCAGCTCCCCCAGCTCGAGCTCCTGCTCGCGGCTGTCCGGCACCGCCAGTGTGCCGTTGATCTTCTCGCATATTTCCAAGGCCTCATCGATCGGAGTCATCCTCGGGAAGAAGTGGTATGTCTTGTTCTTGAATGATAACGCCTGGCTCGCATTCATGCCTGAGAAGCAGAAGTAACGTAATAGTGGCGGCTCACATCCAGATGGGATCTTTTCGTAATGAGTTATTAGACTCACGACATGGGTGGGACATGGACTGAGAGTGACGTACCGGGTCACGAGATAAAGCAGCAGCCTGGAAAAAAGTTCACAATGAATGCATATTGCATGGTCATTGGTTATAAGTGTTTATTGTTTTCCTTTAGGAAGATGAGGTACCCACCTTTTGCAGCATCGAGATATTGAGTGTGCCATTTGCCGAAGATACAGCGCTTCTTTCTGCCTCCTTTTGTGCTTGTGACGTATCCAGTTGGCACCATTTCGTTATTTTGTAGCTCGCAACCTATAACAAACGAAAACACTTTGAAGGTTGGGCAGTGGGCACTGCAGCACCGTGATGGATTGCAATATTACACAAAGAAGTTTCATTTGTCGAATCAACTATGTTATGAACTAATAACAAAATATCTGACGGAATTTCTGCAACAGAAAGTAGGTTCGGATGTATTGTCGGGGACGGATCCTGCGTCAGGCAAATACTCACATCCCCTTGCTTCATGGACGATTGTGACGTCGATGAAGGCGCCGTACATGGTGTGCCAGCACTCTACGTGCAGACAGCGTGACGGGTCCCGCAGCATGATTCCACTGCTGCTCGCAGTCATATTGTCCCACCTGCAGGCTGAAAAGGTCCGCAGCTCTCTGTCAGTTCACCAGCCGTCCGAAGAAAACTAATAACAATTAGCAATAAAAAGCAATTGACAGCTGCTTTCACCGTGGAAGAACACGCCATTATTAAATCTTGATACGATCATACACGCCACGGGTGAGCGAAAGGCGCATTCCATAGGGTGGGGAGAAGTGAACCAAGAGTAGAACGATAAGAAGGAAACCCAGAAGTAAGACAAAACGTTATGAAAATGGACGGAAGAGGAAAGCGGGAAGACAGTTATAGAGTAAACGAGAGGATGAAGTCGATAAAGAATGGATAGATCCAAAGAATGACTGGGAATGATGGGTTTATCTCTTTATGAAAAGGCTACTAACTACTTATACTTATGTATATGGATGTCAAATAATTAAATGACCATGAAAAACGACATAACCGTTAAACGTGATTAGCAATGTAAGCGACTCACTGAACTCATCCGGCGGAGTTGTTGTCCGTTCTGACGTAGAGCTCATAGGTGAGACGGTGTAGAACGATTCTGTCGTCCCGGAGGTCGTGCTCACCAGCGAGATACTTCCTGAGGTGATCTCTTGTGAATGTGTAGTGTCTATTGTTGCTGCATGTGTAGTGTCTGTTGTGGCTGCAAGCGTAGTGTCTGGATGCGTAGTATCTGTTGTTGCTGCATGTGTAGTGTCTGTTGTGACTGCGTGGGTGGTGTCTGTTGTGGGTGTATGGGTGGTGTCTGTCGTTGCTGCATGAGTAATGTCTTTTGTAGCTGCTTGTGTAGTGTCTGTCGTTGCTGTATGTGAAGTGTCTGTTGTGGGTGCATGTGAAGCTTTTGTTGTTGCTGCATGAGAAGTGCCTGTTGTGGGTGCATGTGTGGTGTCTGTTGTGGGTGCATTTGTAGTGGCTGTTGTGGGTGTATGTGTGGTGTCTGTTTTTGCTTCATGAGTAGTGTCTGTTGTGACTGCCTGTGTAGTGTTTTTCGTTGCTGTATATGTAGTGTCTGCTGTGGGTGCTTGTGTGGTGTGTGTTGTGGCTGCATGTGAAATGTCTATTGTGTCTACATGTGTAGTGTCTGTTGTGACTGTGTGGGTAGTGTCTGTTGTTGCTGAATGGGTTATGTCTGTTGTAGGTGCGTGTGTAGCGTCTGTTGTGGCTGCATGTGTAATGTCTGTTGTGGCTGCATGTGTAATGTCTGTTGTGGCTCTATGTGTAGTGTCTGTTGTGGCAGCACGTGTATTGTCTGTTGTAGCTACGGGTGTAGTGGCTGTTGTTGCTTCATGGGTAGGATCTGTTGTGGCTGCATGTGTAGTGCCTGTTGTGGGTGCATCTGTAGTGTATGTTGTGGGTACATGTGTAGTGTCTGTTTTCGCTGCATGAGTAGTGTCTGTTGTGCCTGCCTGTATAGTGTGTTTCGCTGCTGCATATGAAGTATCTGCTGTGGGCGCGTGTGTGGTGTCTGTTATGGCTGCATGTGAAATGTCTGTTGTGTCTGCATAGGTAGTGTCTGTTGTAGCTACATGTGTAAAGAATGTTGTGGCTGCATGTGTAGTGTCTGTTGCTGCTTCATGGGTAGTGTCTGTTGTGGATGCCTGTGTAGTGTCTGTTGTGGCTACATGTGTAGTGTTTGTTGTGATTTTATGGGTAGTGCCTGTTGATGCTGCATGCGTACTGTCTGTTGTGACTGTATAGGTAGTGTCTGTTGTTGCTGAATGGATAATGTCTGTTGTATGTGCGTATGTACTGTCTGTTGTGGGTGCATGTGTAGTGTCTGTTGTGGCTGCATGTGTAGTATCTGTTTTGGCTGCATGTGTAGTGTCTGTTGTGGCAGCATGTGTAGTGTCTGGTGTTGCTGCATGTTTAGTGTCTGTTGTTGCTACATGTGTAGTGACCGTTGCTGCTTCATGCGGAGTATCTGCTGTGGATGCATGTGTAGTGTCTGTTGTGACTGTATGGGCAGTGTCTGTTGTTGCTGCATGCGTAGTGTCTGTTGTTGCTGCATGCGTAGTGTCTGTTGTGATTGTATTGGTAGTCTCTGTTGTTGCTGCATGGGCAATGCCTGTTGTGGAAGCATGTGTAGTGTCTGTTGTGACTGCATGAGTAGTGTCTGCTATAGCTGCATGTGTAGTGTCTGTTGTTACTACATGCATAGTGTCTGTTGTGGCTGCGTGTGTAATGCTTGTTATTGCTGCATGTGTAGTGTCTGTTGCGGCTACATGTGTAGTGCCTGTTGTAACTTCATGTGCAGTACCTGTTGTGGCTGCATGTGTAGTGTCTGTTGCGGCTGCATGTGTAGTGCCTAGATAAGAAGTGTCTGTTGTAGCTGAATGTATAGTGTCTGGATGCGTAGTGTCAGTTGTGGCTGCATGTGTAGTGTCTGTTGTAGTTGCATTAATATTGTTTGTTGTTGCTGTTACGTCTCCACTCCGCACTGCCTCACACAGGCTGGCTCGTGGAGACAAGTTTATTGCTGAGGCAATCTGGGCTCATACACGAACACTAGTCTGTGCTGACCGCGACGCGACGACCACCGCACACCGCGCACACGGCTCACGACCGCACCCGACACGCGCGCCAGACCGACTCTCTCGAGCCGCCGCGTCTGCGTGCCGGCGCCGCCAGTGGCGTCGCCAGCTCCCGGGCGGAGGGGGACAATTCGCGATACCACACCCTGCCGCCCTTTAAACGAACATATTCCCAGGCGCACGAAACAATGGCATGAGCACAAAAGCATCATTTGTTTAGGCGCGCGCCTTCAGGGTTACCTCACCCCTTTACGTGAAACAATCACCTTTCAATCACAATCACAATCACAATCACAGATCCAATCACATTTCAAATATCGGCGATCAGACGCCGATAAGCCGCCTCGGGCGCCTCCGACGCCGGGCGGAACGGCACTGCGGAGCGCCCAGTGTGCACGCCGCGCTCACGTTCAAAAGGCCCCACTGCACTGAGCTCACCGGCGCAGCCGCCGCCGCCGCCGGGGTCACCGGCGTCGCTAGCGCCGCCGCCACCGCGGTCACCCAGGGCACCACTGAGGCCACCGGCGCAGCCGGCTCCTCCCAGGTCACTCGCCTGACCGTCGCCCCCGCTGGGGTCACCGGCCTGACCGTCACCGAGGTTATCGGCGTGGCTGACGTCGCCGCCGCCGCCGTCACCGAGTGCACCACTGAGGTCACCTCCGCTGTCACCGGCACCGACACGACCTCCACTGAGGTCAACGCCACTGGTGCACCCTCCGATGAGGTCACTGGCACTGCCGGCGCGGCCGCCGTCACCGCGGCCATCAGCGCGATCATCGCCAACGGGCCGTTCGGCGCCGCCGCCGGTGTACTCGTCGCTGAACCCTGCTCGTCGGACGTCACCGACGGTCGCCGCTCTGACACTGCCGATCCCGTCTCCGCCACCGAAACTTCTGGCACGAGCGTCTCCGACGGGCCGCCCGGCACCGCCGCCTCCGCCGACGTACCCGTGTCCGCTCCCTCCGCCGGCGCCCCGGCGCCCACCGGCTCCATCGGCATCCCGGCGTCCGCCGGCTCCATCGGCGTCCTGGCGCCCGCCGGCTCCTGCAGCATCAACATCCCGACGCCCACCGGCTCCTTTAGTGTCACGGCGCCCTCTGACTCCGTCGGCGCCGCTCACTTCACGGTCCTCGCTGCCCTGAAGCAGCGACCGCCAGTCGAGGCGCATGTCGCGCAACCAGTCCCGTCCTATCAGCGGTTGGTGTCCGAGTCGGTCGCTGACTACGACATTCAGCCGCCTCCGCTGGCCGCCGAACTCCGCCTCTACGGTCGCCTCGCCGCGGACCGGCACCGTCTGGCCCGTAAACGAGCGCAGCTGCACCGTTGATGGTCGCAGCTTCAGCCCCGGGATGCTGCCGTCCGCCACGATCGAGACTGGCGACCCGGTGTCTGCCATCATCTCTGTTGGCCGGCCGTTGACTGTCACCGTGACCAGTGGCAGCCGGTCCTGACGCTGTGTCCTCCGCTGCGCCACGGACGTCACGGCGTCCACAGACGTCACCTGACCGCATCCGGGGCAGTCACGCTTCAAGTGCCCTGAGTCGCCGCACCTGAAGCACCGGCGCGTTCCGCCCCTCCGGCGCGGTCCGCCGCGTCGGCTGTCCAGCCGACCGCCGTTTGCTGAGCCGGGCTGTCGGAAGAATCCGCTCTTCTGCGCCGCTCCTGCCTCCAGATGCACGGCGCAGACCTGCCAGTCGGCCTGGTCGCTGTCCTGGATCAACTTGACAGCCCGTCGTTTGCTGCAGTCCCGTTGCAGGTGTCCGCGCTCTCCACACCGGTAGCAGCGCGGCGCGCCGGCCCGCCGTGGCCGCGCACCAGCCTGCCGGGGCCGTGCGCCGGCCTGCTGCGACTGCGCGCTGGGACAGTGGTCCCTCCAGTGGCCCAGCTCGCCACACTGGAAACAGCGCTGTTCCCCTCGGCTGGGTTGTCCGAGCGCCTGCACCTGCTGCTCCTCCTGAGGTACGGCCAGCTGGCCGTCCTGCCGCACCTCACGGAGCAGGCGGTCGGTCCGCTCCACATTGTGGACTATGTTGACGACGTCTTGGAGGCTGAGCGGCTCCTGCGCCTCCACGGCCCGCTGCAGCACTCGCTCTTGCAGGCGAGGCGTGCAGCCCGCGATGGCCTGGTCCCGCAGGGCCGCGCTGGCCTGCTCGGGCGGAAACTGGCACCGAGCTGCCGCGAGGCGCAGACGGGACAGGAACGCGTCAAACAGCTCGCCTTCCACCATGCGCAACCGCTGAAACGCGAGTCGATCAGCGATGACGTTGCGCTGCGGCGCCAGGTAGCTTCGGAGTTTAGCTACACACGTCGCATAGCAGCCGGTCACTCCATTTGTCGGCTCCGGGAGCGTGCCGTACACCTCCTGCACTTCGGGTCCGAGCAGGTGCAACAGAATCGCCGTCTTCCTCTCGTCCCCAGTGACGTCCAGGGCCGCCATGTACAGCTCCACGCTGTTGAGCCATCGAGGAAAATCCGTCCCCGGCTGGTACGGCGCCACCGCCGGCAGACTCAGTCCAGCCGCCGCCATCCCGTCCGCCGTTGACGTCCACTCGCGGTCCCCTCGAGCCTCCTCACGCCGCGGCCGCCGCCGCGCGACTGAACCGTCAGCTGGCGCCGGCCAAGGTCACTCAGCAGTCAGCACACAGCTGACTCGGGCTCCCTGCCGCCCGTCCCTGGCACCGCCGCTGCGTTTCCCGCGCTTTCCACTCCGGGGGAGTCACGTGACCGCGACGTCACCGAGACACGTGACCACGCGCCTGCGCACTCGACCAGCGCACCCGTCCGAAAATGGCCGCCGAGGCCCAAAAACTCGGACAGCGCTGAACACAGGGGGGACTCAACACAAGCCCACGCCCCCGTCAGTCGCAGGACACGCAGTTTACTGCCGCTTACCAGTCTCCGCGGCTCCGTCGCAGTCTACACGCGGTCCACAACTGCACAGCACAGCGTTCGGAGTCGCCCACGGCCCAACCACGGCCTCCGCAACGAGTTCGAATTCCTCGTCGCCAGGTGTTACGTCTCCACTCCGCACTGCCTCACACAGGCTGGCTCGTGGAGACAAGTTTATTGCTGAGGCAATCTGGGCTCATACACGAACACTAGTCTGTGCTGACCGCGACGCGACGACCACCGCACACCGCGCACACGGCTCACGACCGCACCCGACACGCGCGCCAGACCGACTCTCTCGAGCCGCCGCGTCTGCGTGCCGGCGCCGCCAGTGGCGTCGCCAGCTCCCGGGCGGAGGGGGACAATTCGCGATACCACAGTTGCTACATGTGTAGTGTCGGTTGTTCCAACATGTGTAGTATCTGTTGTGGCTGCATGCGTAATGTCAGTTGTGGCTGCATGCGAAATGTCTGTTTCGGTTGCATTTGTAGTGTATGTTGCTGCTGCATGTGTAGTGTTTGTTGTAGCTGCATGTGTAGTGTTTGTATAAGAAGTGTCAGTTGTAGCTGCACGTGTAGTGCCTGTTGCAGCTACATGTGTAGTGTCTGTTGCAGCTGCATGTGTAGTGTCTGGATGCTCAGTGTCAGTTGTGACTGCATGTGTAGTGTCTGGATAAGTTGTATCAGTTGTGGCTGCATGTGTAGTGTCTGAATGCTCAGTGTCCGTTGTGACTGCCGGTGTAGTGTCTGTTGCGGCTGCATACCCAGTGTCTGTTGTAGCTGCATGCATAGTGTCTGTTGTGGCAGCATGTGTAGTGTCGATTGTTGCCAGATGTGTAGTATCTGTTGTGGCTACATGTGCAACGTCACTTGTAGCTACATGTGTTGCGTCTGTTTCAGTTGCATTGGTAGTGTCAGCTGTTGCTGCATGTGTAGTGTCTGTTGTGGCTGCATGTGTAGTGTCTGGATAAGAAGTGTCAGTTGTAGCTGCATGTTTACTGTCTATATGCGTAGTGTCAGTTGTGACTGCATGTGTAGTGTCTGGATAAGTTGTATGCGTGGTGTCTGCTATATATGCATGTGTAGTTTCTTTTGTTGCTTCATGGGTAGTGCCTGTTGTGGCTGCATGTGTAGTGTCTGTTGTGGCTGCATGCGTAGTGTCTGTTGTGACTGTATGGGCGGTGTTTGTTGTTGCTGCATGGGTAGCGTCTGTTGTTGCTTCATGGGTAGTGCCTGTTGTGGCTGCATGTGTAGTGTCTGTCGTGACTGTATGGGTAGTGTCTGTTGTTGCTGCCTGGGTAGTGTTTGTTGTGGCTGCATGTGAAGTGTCTGATCGCGTTATGTCAGTTGAAGCTGCATGCGTAGTTTCTGAATGCGTGGTGTCAGTTGTGGCTGAATGCGTAGTATCTGGGTAAGTAGTGTCCGTTGTAGCTGCAAGTGTAGTGGCTACACCCGTAGTGTCAGTTGTGGCTGCATGCATAGTGTCTGGAAAAGTAGTGTCAGTTGTGGGTGAATATGTAGTGTCTGTTGCAGTTGCATTAATAGTGTCTGTTGCTGCTACATGTGTAGTGTCGGCTGTTTCAACATGTGTAGTATCTGTTGTGGCTGCATGCGTAATGTCAGTTGTGGCTGCATGCGAAATATCTGTTTCGGTTGCATTTGTAGTGCATGTCGCTGCTGCATGTGTAGTGTCTGTTGTAGCTATATGAGTAGTGTTTGTATAAGAAGTGTCAGTTGTAGCTGCATGTGTAGTGCCTGTTGCAGCTACATGTGTAGTGTCTGTTGCAGCCGCATGTGTAGTGTCTGGATGCTTAGTGTCGGTTGTGGCTGTCGCTGCATGTGTAGAGTCTGTTGCAGCTGCATGTGTGGTGTCTGCTATAGCTGCATGTGTCGTTTCTTTTGTTGCTTCATGGGTAGTGCCTGTTGTGGATGCATGTGTAGTGCCTGTTGTGGCTGCATGTGTAGTGTCTGTTGTGACTGTATGGGTTGTGTCTGTTGTTGCTGCCTGGGTAGTGTCTGTTGTGGCTGCGTGTGTAGCGTCTGAACGCGTTATGTCAGTTGTAGCTGCATGCGTAGTTTCTGGATGCGTGGTGTCAGTTGTGGCTGAATGCGTAGTATCTGGGTAAGTAGTGTCCGTTGTAGCTGCAAGTGTAGTGTCTACACTCGTAGTGTCAGTTGTGGCTGCATGCATAGTGTCTGGATAAGTAGTGTCAGTTGTGGGTGAATGTGTAGTGTCTGTCGTGACTGCATGTGTAGCGTCTGTTGCTGCTGCATGTGTGGTGTCTGTTGCAGTTGCATTAGTAGTGTCTGTTGTTGCTGCATGGACAGTGTCTGTTGTGGCTGCATGTGTAATGTGAGTTGTGGCTGCATGTGTAGTGTCTATTGTGGCTGCATGTGTAGTGCCCGTTGTATTTGCATTGGTAGTGTCTGTTGTTGCTACATGTGTAGTATCTGTTGTGGTTACATGCGTAATGTCAGTTGTGGCTGTATATATAGCGTCTGTTTCAGTTGCATTGGTAATGTATGTTGTTGCTGCATGAGTAGTGTCTGCCCTGGCTGCATGTGTAGTGTCTGTTGTGGCTGCGTTAGTAGTGTCTGCATGTGTAGAGTATGAATGCGTAGTGTCTGTTGTGGCTGCGTGTGTAGAATCTGGATGCGTGGTGTCAGTTATGGATGCATGCGTAGTATCTGGGTAAGAAGTGTCAGTTGTAGCTGCATGTGAAGTATCTAGATTCGTAGTGTCAGTTGTAGCTGCATGTGTAGTACCTGGATAAGCACCGTTAGTTGTAGCTACATGTTTAGTGTCTGTTGTTGCTGCATGTGTTGTGTATGTTGCAGTCGCATTGGTAGTGCCCGTTGTTCCTGCATGGGTAGCGTCAGTTATGACTGTATGCGTAGTGTCAGTTGTGACTGCATGTGTAGTGTCTATTGCAGCTGTTTCAGAAGTGTCTTTTGTGGCAGCATGTGTAGTTCCCGGATGCGTAGTGTCAGTTGTGGCTGCATGTGTAGTGTCTGCTGTTGCGGCATGTGTAGTGTGTGTTGTTGCTATATGTATAGTGTCTGTCGTTGCTTCATGGGTAGTGTCTGTTGTGGCTGCATGTGTAGTGTCTGCTGTGGGTACATGTGTTATGTCAGTTGTGGCTGCATGTGTAGTTTCTGTTGTAGCTGCACTTGCGGTATCTTTTGTGACTGCATGTGTAGTGTCTGTTGTGAGTGCATGTTTAGTGCCTGTTGTTGTTTCATGAGTAGTGTCTTTTGTGGGTACATGTGTAGTGTCTGTTGTGGCTGGAGGTGTAGTGTGTTCTGTGGCTGCTTGTGCAGTGTATGTTGTGGCTGTATGGGTAGTGTCTGTTGTGTCTGTATGAGTGTCATATGCTGTGGATGATGATATGATAAAATATAGCCCTTTGGTGGTTTGTGTGGAGCCATTTTGGTCCTCTTTAGCATACTGTAGATCAGGTGTTGCAGTGCTCGTTGCTAATATGAGACTTTCACCGACCAAAGTGCTGGTGGTGCTCTCAGTAACGCCAATTGAAGTGTGAGTAACAGCAGCAGAAATGTTGGAGGCATCTGTCCCTTTGGCGGGCTGAGTCGCAGAACTGACGGGTGCCGCGGAACCCATATCAGCGACAGTTGGTTTTTCAGACTCCGCGTGTGTTGGGCTTGTTGTTGCATGACTTCTGTCTGCAGTCACTTCAGTTGTGAAATCTACCGGTTCTTTTGTCGTCTGGGGTTTTGTCAGCCATGCAGCTGTGTGCAGATCAGTGATGTCTGCAGAAGTGTGGTTACGGGATGATGTTGGTGCATCTGATGTGACGTTTGTTTCGTGCGTTCCTGTCACATGTGACTCTTCAATAGCACGAGTAGTTGAAGTTGCATTAGAAGTAATCATCTCTGTTGTGTTTTCTTCAATACTATGAGTAACTGTTAACGAAGGTGAAGCTGTTTTTATCGCAGTTCTTGAAGTGCTTGAAGGTAGTGTTGTTTCAAAACGCTCAGCTTCCCCTGCAATAGTTGTTCGACTTGTTTCTTCGATTGAAGTAATTTCTGTCGTTGAATATGTGACATTACTAGGAACACTCGTAGGGCTTTCCATTGAAGACATATTACCAACGTTTTTCATTGACTCATGAGTTTCGTTGAAAGGTTGAAAAGCTGTGCCGTTATCTAATAAAAAACTACTGTCAATGGGCGACTGCGTTCCAAGAGGTTCTGTGACCTCATCTGTTTGACCGGTGGAAGTAGACATTTCGGTGGTATGTTTTATCTCGCTTGTTACACGAAATGTGTCATTGCGCTGGTCAGGATCCTTTGTCGCGTTTTCCGATACTATTTCTGATCGTCTTCTGAATATCTGAAAGGGTGTTGATGCTGACGCTGTTTCAGGCGTTGGCTGTGTGGCATTGTAAGACGGTCTGGTTGCCGCCGCAGAAGTGTTTAGGCCTTCTTCGTCCATATGGGTCAGATTCGCTACAGCCAGCGTCGAAGGCAAAATTTCAGAAGTTGGCACTGCAGTTGGTGGGGGCGTTTCTTCGACCCTCGAAAATGTTGTTTGCCTTTCTGTGATACGTTGCGTTGTTTCAGTTGTCTCCATTTCCTCCCCAGGTCTGGCAGACGTAGAAGCCTCTTGCTCTGAAACATTGGTAGCCATTGTTGTATGTAGCTGCATTTCTGGCTGTTCGCTGGTCGCATTAGTAAATAAAGAGGGACTGGTTCCAATTTCCAGCGTTGCTGCGGAAGTCGCTGTCTCTGTCGGTAGTGTCGCGTTTTCTGGGGTGACGGAGACTGTGGTCCACGCCGTAGTTGTTGGAGCAGTGACTTCCTCTGACCAATTTCCCTTTTGGCACGTCTGATGCCCTGACTGTGCTCCATCTTGATACAGTTGGCCATCCCGGACACAACCTGAAATGCATGCAATATCTTTTGTTAACCCGCGCCCCACTGGGGTCTGCGTATAACACGCCCTACTGGGGGGGCTATTCATAGCCCCCCCCTCCTAACTCCGAAACTACTGGGCCGATCGTCAAAATTCAAACGGCGTCTGATAGCCCCAGAAAAACTGTCGAGCGAAAACTAATTTCATTGACCTCGAGGTCACCGATGACGTCACAGGTCAGGTCAAAGTAAAAATTATTAGCATTTTGGCTTGTTCACGTTTTGGGCTCTGGCCGCCGTCTTAAGTCAGATCAGGCTCATTTTTGGATCACACACTCGGGAACAGATGTTCTAGTTACCCTGAGGGTACCAAACTTGTACTTTGATTTTCAGGTCAAGGTCAGGTCATCACAGGTCACGAAAATATTATATCATGCGTCGGTCACGTGACACATGTTTTATGGTCCATTTAGGCCAGAGAGTTCGAATTTGATGTCGCCTATGTCATCCGAGGTCATTTTGAGTCGAATTTAGCTTAGGTCAGATCACTTTCAGGTCAAAAAAGGTCAAATTTTGAAGTTAAAATTTCTCAACAAAAAAAGGTGTCTATTGGATGCAGTTTGAGCTCAGGAACACGATGGTGCTATTTATATTGGCGTACGATGTCAAATACGTGCTGAAAAATTGATTTGAAAAATTAATAATTGTGAATTTTTTGCAATAATGCGTAAAACTTGGCCATTTTTGAAGATATTTAGCTAAAACTTGCTAGAGTTAGTCATAATAATGCGTTCTATCACATATATTCCGGTTTTTTCGAAAAGTCAAAAACTTAAAAAAAAGTAAAAATATAAATTTTGGATATTATTATATTAAATTTTCAAAATTTCGAAAATCCGAGATGGCAGTTTGATAGTGCAGTCTATTCTGAGTTCTCTCATGCAAAGAAATTGGATCTAGCTTAAAAACTGAGCTCTTGGGAGCGATTGCCGTGGTTCAATGTTTTGCGTCGAAATCGGCCGAACATGACGTCACTCTGACGTCATTTCCGGCCGACCTATAGTAGTTACGAAGTTCAAATTTTGACACAAGGTGTCAAAGTGATGCAGCCTAAGCTACTGAAAGTTTGGCGTCGATACGTCAAGCAGTTTGGAAGTTATTGCAGAAAAACGGGAGGGGGGCTATAAATAGCCCCCCAGTGGGGCGCGGGTTAACCTACCATTGATTTTGACGTTGACTGATCTAAATTATTTATCCTTCGTGGCAGTGTTTTAGTGGGAAAACTTAAATTTGTTTAGATGCATCTGACTAGAACAAAATCAGTTATGATATACCTCAAACCTGTTATGTCGCCCGCTATATATTTTTTTTAACTGCCATTTGCGCAGTGTGGGCAACTATCAGTCACCATTTAACCTTCACTGAAAAGAGAAATGCTCCTGACATGACCTGGCAGCTTGTTTCATGCTCCGACGGATCGTATATGACACGAGTATCGGGCAGGCTGGGCACGGTTGCGTACCACATCCCAATAACCAACGTCCGTGGCCCTGGTCGATTGGGCTGACACATCAGCACGTCGTGTAATATCGCAGCAAACCATCCCGGGACCCTCGTCGTATATGAGACTCTACATCGTGCATTCGTCGTGTTTTGCTTCATATATTGGTCTAGTTCGAATTACTCAGTGTGTTGCTGAGATAGACGCTTCGCACCAGCGAAACGGCTGGCTCCGGAGCACTAACATTTTGCCTGTACTTCTGGCCGAAGTAGGAATCGCTTCGTTGCACACATTCTTATCCTTGATATAATACCATAATTAAAAATGACCGGACAAAGGGACGCTTAGTTTCGCACCGAATGAGACTCTTCTGTTTATCAAGCGTAAATCATCATCGGGGCACTCGCGATGCCTGCCTATCGATTTCTTGCGTCCGTAAGGGTTTGTTTTTCTAGAATAGCTAAGACTCCCACTCAGATCTACAGAAATGGAAAACTTCCCCATCCTTTTCTACTCGTGACGCTTACACCATCTTATCATTTGCAAATATTTACGTAGAGGGCAAAAAAGCATTGTCGGGACCTTAGTCACTTACAAACCAGACTAGATTAGACACATTTGCATCAAACAATGCGCTGAGCTCGGAGAGGGCAGTAATTTCATGCTCACAGTTGGTCCCAAAGTCGTTGATATGCGCTGAAGGCGGTTCTTTTCCGTTGTTCTTGACGCACTTTACGACAAAGCATTTTGCTTCGTCTACATGCATGGTAGAATTGACAGGATAATACTTTCCACTGAAGAAACAATCTGTGGGAAAGGAAAACTTGTCAGATACCACTCGCTGTTCCTTATCAGTCTCATTTAACATCTCTGGGATGCAAGGGTTATTTGAGTCCAAAATTTTGATTTTCCATAATTAAGCAAATAACGTGGCGAGAACAGGCACACATTTGGTCAGCTGCCATTTCATTCAGTTTGGGCCCGTCATACGTCGGTTGGTATCACGTGTGAAAATGCATGAAAAGATAGGGACGTAAAACTTCGTGCCTAAGCGCAGTGCTTACTTGGGCTTTAGTTCACACGCAGTGCAATAGTTATCTCCTAATAGCATCGTCTTTTAAACTAAAAGGTCTTACGAGGAGTCCTAGAAACCAGTGTTCGCCACGGGCCGCAAAATCCCAGTCCAGCCCAGCCCAGGCCCATGGGTTCACAGCCCGGCCCAGCCCGAGCACATTCATGATAAAAGTGTCAAAGCCCAGCCCGGCCCAGCCCGTCAAATATGAATGGATTAAACATTATTGACACATCAAAGGTATCCAAAGGTAGCAAAGAAACAAGCTTTTGAGAGCAGCATGCACAATGCACATTGCATGCGTGCTTTATTAACTCGTTTTTGAGTCTTGCACTGTAATAAGCAATGTAGTTATAATTTTTGTCTCAGTTGCGAACCTCTGACTCCACTTAACAGTTCTTGGCCCAGCCCATCCACAGCCCATCGAACCTTCATATTTGAGGGCCCAGCCCAGCCCGTAGCCCAGCTCAGCCCATGGCCCACTGGGCTGGCCCGGCCCATGGCGAACACTGCTAGAAACCCATGTAATGAAAAACGAAAGCGAATACAACTTTCTTATGAAAACGAGTCATGCCAAAATATTGTTCTTCGCAAAAAAATCAATCATTAGGTTGATCAACATATAAAAGTGCAGGTTTTAAATCTAAAGCAACGTAATTCGTTTATTAGGTCACATCTTGCAAGTGAAAAAAGGCTTTTCGTGTGATCGTGACCTTCATGAAAACGAAGACTTCATCGATTCATCCTTGGTTTTCGGGTGTGGCCATTTGTACATACATAAAACAGTGCAGCGCATCACTTACCATAATTTGAATTCCTGAAGTCTAGATCCACTTACTTTCCAGAATCTCTGGTCCATCACACGTGCTCGGTGACAAGCAGCGCTCACCCAAACACAGTTCGAAGTCGTCGAAATGGCCCATCCGCAAAAACGCACAACAATCTTTGGCTGAAAGAAAAAAGATAAAAGGATAAGGTGAATACAATGGTAGGTTCATGAAGCTTCAAATTTGCATTCCAGTAAGATCACGACCTCGATTTAACCCGCGCACCGACGGGGGAGGAGAGATATCCATCCCACTGATGTTTTTTCAATAATCGCGGAAAAACCGCGGCGCATCCATCAATTTTAAACATTATGTGCACGCTTGAACCTTCTTCCTTTCAAGGTCAAGTCACCAGGTCACTTGGAATGACCCGACTCAAATCACTTTTTTGCAACTTTGTCACCGTGTCAGAGCTACAGTAGATGACGGAGTCCTTTGAAAGTTGCAGGATGTAATGAGGTCATTGGTAGGTACAATTTTATATCTCCGAATTTTGATATCGATGACCTAAGGTCAGGTCAATTTCTTGACCTCCTCATTATAAGTCAATAGGGGAAATCTCAACTGCCTGATTTTTTTCTTCACTAAAACGCGTCGGAGGGGCCTAATATACCATGGATGACTTCATATACGATCAACCTTGACTAGCTTGAGGCCTTTTTGCTCTTGGGCAACTGTAAGGTCATGTGACGTCATCAAAGGTCACCAAAGGAACGGACTTTAGAGGAACCTGTGAAAGGTGTGGCTGGACATCAGTGCGGATACTCTGGACATCTTGATCTATGGAATGCCAATGCGAATGATGGAATGGGTAGGACAGGGCAGGGGATAAATCGGTAAATAAACCATGACCCGGGGGCGACGAAACTTTCAGTACCCTCGAGTTGATCAATTTTACACCTACTCAAAAATTTCATGACCCTGACCCAAATGACCTTTGACCTGAGACCTGCTTCTCGAGACCATGTTTGGCCGGAATCGCGATTCGGCGTATGTCGGCTCGCATTAGCCGCGCTTTTGCAGCCTTTTCGTGGTTTCAAGCGTTCAAACATGTGATATGAAGTTGCCCCCATGCATTAGGGTGGGTGTCAAGGTCACCTGGAGGTCAGGTCAGGTCATTGACCTTTGATGACCTCGTTTCGAGTTTTACGTGTTTCTAGGCCAGTTTTGGAGCTGAATTCGAATTTAGCAACCATATGAACATTTACGAAGTTGTTTTGGTGCCTTTGTAACATGTTACGAAGCTGTCAGAGGCGGTTGACACCTACTACGAATACCCGGCAGGACCCCTACTGGATGACCTGATCTGACCTGACCCGACCTAGCCTAAATGCATGAAGACATAATCTGTGATCAAAACTAACATGATGTTCATGACCAGCACCCCGAAAAAAGCCCTATAGCGGCCACACTTCACGACGTTCTAACAGGTCCCGATTTTCCCGACTTTTGGGTCATTGACCTAACCTGGAAGGTCAACCAATGGTCTTAAACTTGGGTATCATCGGTTTCATCTCGTGACGGGCAACACGCTCGTTTTTTCGCAAAGCTCTAGCTCGATCCGGGGCGATACGGCAAGGGGGACCCCCCGCCGAAACACCAATACGGGCGAGGGTTAATTATGGCGGCGAGCTGATGGACGGGCACATAATTTCCGGACACTCTGTAAGCTGGCGCGGTTCCCCGTCGGTGCGCGGGTTAACATAATTTGTGAGTTTAGAGCACAACAAACACTTAACCCGCGCCCCGCTGGGCTATTCAGCCATACGCGCCCTGCTGGGGGGGGGGGGGCAGATTCTGCCCCCCCTGTCTAACTTCCGAACCGATGGTCGTAGAAAGACGGGAAAAACGGCAATCGAAAGCTCTCAACAAGGCGGATCTTAAGAGCCCAATTTTTTTTGCTTAAGTAGGTCAGAGGTCAGGTCAAGGTCAGGTCAAGGGTACAAAATGCAAGTTTCTACAGTATCGGCCTTGCACCGTAGTTGCCGAAGAATGGACTGAGACTGATTGCCCAAAACGTGTTCTTAGACTACCAAGACAATATTCGTTGCACACAATGTCATTCAAAGGTCAAGGTCAAGGTCAGGTCAGGTCAGGTCAGGTCACCAAAAACAAAATATTGAAAAGGGCATGTGCGACACATGTTTTATGGGTCATTTTACTCATGGAATTCAATAGGCACACTCAATAAGTGATATGGACCACCTCTGGATGAATTTCAGGTCGAGGTCAGGTCAAGGTCAGGTCAAGTGAGGTCAAATTTTGAAGTTGGTTGTTAAGGCCTAAAAAGGTGTCTATCCGATGCAGTTTTTCACGGCGAATCGAATGGTGCTATTTTTATTTCCGTACGAGGTCTAGAACTTCCAAAAAAATCATTTTTCCAAATTTTTGTGTGTCGTGACGTCATAAAATTTTGAATAACTCCCACATTTTTGAACGGATTCTTCTCAAAATTGGTATGTAGGTGCACATAGACCACTTCTTTGACATATATTCCGGTTTTTTCGATAAACTCAAAATTTTGGATTTTATAAATATTTTCCCAAAAAAGTCAGTTTTTTGGACAAATTTTGGCCAAAATCCAAAATTTTCAAAAAACCGAGATAGCCATTTGATAGACAAAGTAGAATCACGTATAACTTTTTTTGTTACGTCTTGATTCCTTTAAAAATGAAGAAGTTAGCGGCGTTTGAAATTTTGCCGTTTTTTAGGCGAAAATGGCGAACATGACGTCACTAAAACGTCAATTTCTCAAAAATTTTCCGACGGATTTTGCTCAAATTTTCAGGGAACGTGTCAAATTGATGTATGATAAGGTACTGAAAGTTTGACGTCGCTGGCGTAACGCGTTTAGAAGTTATTGGCGAAAAACGGGAGGGGGGGGCAGATTCTGCCCCCCCCCCAGCGGGGCGCGGGTTAACCCGCGCCGTGCTGGTGGTCTGAGCTTTCCGTGTCGTGCTGGGGGGAGGGGGAGGAGGGCGTTTTCACGCCCCCCGTCTAACACGGCTCCTGGGCCCCGTAGCGACACGTGGTAAGCGACATTCGTAAGAGAGTCAAAAATAATTATGGAAATACATCAGTCATTTTTTAGTTCAAGTCAAAGGTCAGGTCACCAGAGGTCATCAAAGGTCAACTTTTATTATTTCAACAATTTTCGAAATTCCCGATGCATAACTTGAAAATAATAGAGCTACAGCGCCGCCGAAAAGCGCATTCGATAGCTCCAAGCCTTTCTGAATATAATTCTCAGGTTTGACCTTATGTTTAGCCTCCAGAGGGCAAAAACTCTAAAAATAGCCGTTTTTACGAAAAGTTTTTCGGTAGCAACTTTTGACTCAAGAGAGCTATGACATATATTTTGCCAGCACTGTGTCTCTCTCGTCGAGACGCGTCTTATGAGCTATAAGTTCACCTTGAAAGGTCATTTTGAAAATCTGAACTCAGATCAAGGTCATGACCTGACTGGAAAGGGTCATGCTGCATATCAATCGATCCGTATTGTCGAGCTGAACACATTCGACGTGTTTTCATCGCACTAACACGTCTCTATCAAAATGTAAACAAAAACAGTGAAAAGGTTATAATAAAAAGCTAGTGACCTTTCATGACCTGAGATGACTTCAGGGGCACACAGAGGGGTGAGGTCACCGATGCACTTTTCCGATTCAGCTATGGAAATTCCGAAATATATATTTTATACATACCTACTCTTACTCTTTATCAATCACTGGAAGTTTCAAATCGATAGCGAGTCTTTGAACTTTTTCTGAGGTAATGTCACTTGAGGTGACCTGGTGACTTGACCTTGACAACCGGGGTCTGAAAATTTTATTATTTAAGCGGAAAAGATGTATGAACAAGAATGTACCAAAAACGCGCCACCGTTTTTGAACATTCGCTGAAAATATGAGCTCCGGGCGTGAAAACGCCCCCAGCACGGCGCGGGTTAATAGTTACATTTAATTCTTAATTCTTAAGGCCCGGCTACACCATGCGTTTTCTGCGTGCGTTTTTTTGCGAGTTTGCGTGTTTTGCGTAATATCGTTCTAGAAAAATGGTTATCATTTTTTTAACTTCTTTAATATTTATATAAAAGTTAATAAAACGTTTATGTTAATTAAAAGTGTATATGAAAAACATATAACAAAAACGTAATGTCGTTTCTTTCTAGAACGATATTCCGCAAATCACGCAAACTCGCAAAAAAAACGCACGCAGAAAACACATAGTGTAGCCAGGCCTTTAGAAAATGGGCCGAGGGAAAACACTCAAATGCGTTATAAATCCCTCGTTCCGCTTAGTTCGTTCAGAAACGAGGGTAACACATGTACATCAGGTAACACATTTTACCATAATAAGCGATGATTAAAGCATGAGCAACTCGCGCATGCAAAAGATATTTTTTAAACTACAAGGTTATAGCTCAGAGGAACTTAAGTAAAGCTTAATCACTCACCATCTGTTTCTAGTCCGCTCTTTGTTGCTCCTGGCGTGTTTGTACTTGAAAACAGCGGGTTTATGCTATCGGTTGTGGTCTGCACAGGCTTGATATTGCTAGCAAAGTAGTCATCGGATGCTTCTTCAATTTTGTTAACACTATTGAGCTGATCATTGTCGTCTCCACTGTTGTCGTTTGTTTCGTCAGCGTTGTCGAGTACAAATCGTTTTGCTCTTACATTCGCCTTTTTAGCTTGCTTAGCTTGTGTTTCAAAGATTTCAGCGTCGCTCGAAGGTATATTGAGGTGGCTTATAACAGGCTGATTGTCTAAAATAATTAAAAACACAACCAGCACAAAGACACTTGACCTCGCTGCATGAAACCTCTTGAATGACATACTGAATGGAGCGTTGGATATACTTGTTATCCTCCTATGACATGCTCACAATCTCTGAAACCAGCAAGCTGAGCCGAGCTAGGCAAAGTCGATCTTATTTTTATCGTATACTCATGCTTACTAACTTATCCTCGGCTTCGAATGATTGTAAGAATGACCTCAGTCAATTTGAAAAAATAAGAGCTCACGTGGCATTCACTTCAAAGAACTTCGGTAGCCGACCCCAAACCACCCCCAAACCCTTGGGCGAGTGTCTTTTACACGTGATTGTGAGCCAACCATAGTCAGCCCTTTATATGAATCGTTAATTACTTTCGCATTAACATGACGTCGAGCATGCATGGATTTAAATATAAAGTCCATCGGTGAAGCCAAAGTCCTCGAAAACATTTACGAAACTTGCATGCATGGCATCTTATGAAAGGAGGGCACAAATGGCGCATTGTATCACAGGTTAATGACCTTTCATCGTTCACCGTTGTTATAGGGCCTTGCAAATGTGTCAGGCAAAACTACAAAAATTACGTTAAAAATTAAGCATATGTCCACTACCTAGTCCACTACCTAGAATAAAGCATAAGTTACGTTTCACACAAGGGCCATCATTCATCAAGTCAGGCTGGTGACGTGAGCTTCGTATCGCTTATAATTTTATGGGAAAATATTGAAACAGCCATTTGGCATGACAAACAACTATTTAATGATTATTAGCTATTTATAATTATAACTTATTAAAACCCATGTAAGATTTAACTTACCATACATTAAATCACAAAGTAGGTATAGCGTGTCTTTACGGTTCACGCTAAAATTAACCCACGAGCCGCTGGGGGGGGGGCATTAACCCTCGCCCTGGCAGGGGGGGGGTCGATGCGACCCCCCTAAGGTTTTTCGAAGATAGCGTAAAAACGGCGGCGCGCAGCGCCGCTAAATTTGGCACAGCCTATGGGGCAACCTTTTTACATATGGCCTGAAAATTTTAGGTCCAGGTGACCTTGGGTCAGGTCACCAGGTCAGAAAAACCGGTACAAGGTCATGGTCAAATTTCAATTTTCTTTTTGCACCTGTCCAACTCACAGTTTTCGACTGATTTCCTTCAAACTTTCAGGATGTGCTAAGTTCACCGAGTTGTATAACACATAGTCCGGCTTTTTTTGAGGTCACTGACCTGAGGTCAGTTAGAGGTAATTACGTCGTAATGTTAAGCCTATGGGAAAATACTAAATTCGGAAAATACTGGAGATATCCGCTTCGTTCTATCACTTTTGTGCTTTGAAACCACGGTACTTAACAGCGGGTCACTTGGTGCTTCTTTGTTTGGTGTACTTATCCATGGGTCAGGTCAAATGAGGTCAACTGAGGTCAAATGACGTTTTTGCCAATAACTTGGTACATAATAACGCTAGAGCTTAAAAAATGGTACCATTGTGTTCCTGGTGATCTGCCGAATCGAATGATGTGCGATATGATGCGATTTGGTTAACTTGAACTTAATTTATTAATTTAAGTTTGCCTAAAATTTAAGAAAAACTTTAAGTACACTCAAGCAAGCTAAAAAGTATATCATTCGACGCGCCTTGACGTGCTGAGTTCACTGGTGCTTATATTTTTTTCTCTATCTTAATTAGATCAAAAGTTATAAGCGAAAAACTTTTGACCTGTTTTTAGCGAAATTTTTACATTTATACCCCCCCAAAACCCCCCTAAATATTGACCTAGAGCAACCAAATTTGCACAGGGGTGAGAATTCCAGGGGGCCCACCTACCTACCAAATTTGGTGTTTCTAGACCTGCCATAGGAGCCAATCGCGAGGGGGGGGGGGTCGCATTGACCCCCCCTGCCAGGTCGTGTTATGAAAAATGCCCTGCCAGGGCGAGGGTTAAGTTGCCACCCTATACGTTTTGTGGAATATCTCCAAAATCTAATGAGCTACGAACGTGAAACTTGGCATATCTTCAAATGAATACCTAAGCAATGTTTGAGAAAAGTTAATGGTTGTAGCTATTAAGATGACGTCACAGTGACGTCATAAAGTTTTGTCGTTTACCGGATATGGACCGTTTCTGATGTCGCTGAGCAGTGAGCATGAAACTCAACTGTAAATGAACCGGACAGCACCTGCTGTCGTCCTAAAACATCTAAGTACACTTTCAACTAGTTCCTGACCAATCGGTCCTTTATGTTCGGTCTCATATGTCTGATATATCGTGACGAAACTGAGAGTCGCAAATCTATAATTTGACTTCTTATGTCACTGTGACGTCATTTCAAATGGGATCGACACCAAATTTTGAACCTCGGCTAGGTATTCAGGAAGAAGTGTGCAAAGTTTCGCTTCTCTATCTCTTCGCGTTGCGACGATATCGTCGCAGAAGTAAAGGGGGGGGGATGGGCAACTACATATATTCCCCTGCCCCCAGCGGCCGGCGGGTGGCGCGAAGGCCCAGCGGCCGCCGGGTTAAGCCACAAACAGGCAACCATGGTGAATCAACTCCCGTTCTCAACTTTGTAAGCGGACTTCCAGCATGCAAAGCATGATAACAAAGTTAGTCATTACAATAAGAGTGTACAGTTAATGGGCTTGTTTGTGACGATCACGGAAGCGGCGTCTCCCTGAGCGGAAATACGTAACTACCGCCTGAACGCCTGCATCCTTCCGCGCAGTGTGCAGCGTAGGCTATGGCTCAGGGGTAAGGAGACGGTCGCGTTAACCCTCGCCCTGGCAGGGCATTTTTCATAACACGGCCTGGCAGGGGGGGGGGGGTCGATGCGACCCCCCCTCGCGATTGGCTCCTATGGCACCTAGAAACACCAAATTTGGTAGGTAGGTGGGCCCCCTGGAGTTCTCGCCCCTGTGCAAATTTGGTTGCTCTAGGTCAATATTTAGGGGGGTTTTGGGGGGTATAAATGTAAAAAATTCGCTAAAAACAGGTCAAAAGTTTTTCGCTTATAACTTTTGATCTAATTAAGATAGAGCAAAAAGAAAAGCACCAGTGAACTCAGCACGTCAAGGCGCGTCGAATGATATACATTTTAGCTTGCTTAAGTGTACTTAAAGTTTTTCTTAAATTTTAAGTAAACTTAAATTAATAAATTAAGTTCAAGTTAACCAAATTGCATCATATCGCATATCATTCGATTCGGCTGATCACCAGGAACACAATGATACCATTTTTTAAGCTCTAGCTTCATTATGTGCCAAGTTATTGGCAAAAACGTCATTTGACCTCAGTTGACCTCATTTGACCTGACCCATGGATAAGTACACCAAACAAAGAAGCACCAAGTGACCTGCTGCTAAGTACCGTGGTTTCAAAGCACAAAAGTGATAGAACGAAGCGAATATCTCCAGTATTTTCCGAATTTAGTATTTTCCCATAGGCTTAACATTACGACGTAATGACCTCTAACTGACCTCAGGTCAGTGACCTCAAAAAAGCCGGACTATATGTTATACAACTCGGTGAACTTAGCACATCCTGAAAGTTTGAAGGAAATCAGTCAAAAAATGTGAGTTGGACAGGTGCAAAAAGAAAATTGAAATTTGACCATGACCTTGTACCGGTTTTTCTGACCTGGTGACCTGACCCAAGGTCACCCGGACCTGAAATTTTCAGGTCATATGTAAAAAGGTTGCCCCATAGGCTGTGCCAAATTTGGCGGCGCTGCGCGCCGCCGTTTTTACGCTATCTTCGAAAAACCTTAGGGTGGGGGTCGCATCGACCCCCCCTGCCAGGGCGAGGGTTAAAGGCAGCTCGGGTTCGGTCTGGGCTGGGCTGATAAGCCATGGGCCTGGGCTGGACTGGGCTAGACTGGGATTTCGCGGCCCGTGACGAGCACTGATCGGAAGCAAGAGACAGACCCCTGAATCGTAAATCTCTACTCTCGTTCTTTTTTCAAGCACGAGTTTGCCTTCTGGCACCCCTGCAAAAATCAACATTTGGGTTACGGTTCAGGTGAATATTGGTTGTGACTTGTGTTAAGTGGAGTTGGGTAGGATTAGGGTGTTCCTGTTCGTTCAGCAGGCGTGCTTAAAACAGACACCACGTAACATCCCAGACAAGGTGGCGCGATACAGCCTAGCCGATACAACTTAGCCGGTCCCGTAGCTCAGTTGGTAGAGCGTTGGACTCCGCGTGGTGAGAGCACGCGTTCCCGGTTATAACAGTCCGGGTTCGAAGCGCGACGGGCGCTTGACATTTATGGGCCTCCTGACAGGGATGGTTGCGGTTCGTGGCAAGCCGTAGCCAGGCGAAGTCAGTGAGGGGACCGGTCGTGCGCGGCTATGTGCGCACGTTAACTTTTGGACTCTAAATTCTGCCATAGAACTGGAATTGCGCGATCGGAGGGTAGAGGGCAGGGTCACCGCAACAAGCTTCGCTTAGCGGTGGTTCTGTCCTTGTGAATCCTTCCTATCAAAAGGTTCGGACTAAATTTATAAAAAAAACTTACACCGGTCATCCACACACGTAGGTACACGCGCACACGTAAACGCTCAAAATAACGCGCTTCGTGCAAGTCAATGTTAACGATGATGTGAATTATTACACAAAATCTCTGTTCGTATCACCCAAAAATGGAACAACCGCGTGTTTTCAGGTGTGGCATTCCTTGGAGTTGCCGTCCGCAGGTCGTCTGATGAGGGGCTGGCCGGCAGTCGCAGTTTTCCTGCCTACTCCGCGGCCGGGCGTGCCGTCCGGTCCGTTTCCTGCCCGAGCTGTCGTAATGGAGGGTCAGCAGACACAGACCTGTGATGATCGGTGATATAAAACGGCGCCGACCGGACACGACCAAAACATACTGCGCAGTGCTCTGTGCTCCGCCGAACCTCGCTGCAGTGTGCGCTCCGGCTCAGCCCGACTCACCATGAAGGTATGCAATAAAACGAGGGGAGCGCGCGATGTTGCACATACTATGTAAAACTTTAATATGAAATATGCAAAATGTGTAAAATTTGTACATTGTAAAACATGTTAGATTGTGCAACTTATATAAATTTATTAGATATTCCGTCCTTGTTTACCATTTATCTTTTAAATGACGATCATTTAAATGAGTAACCTTTCTCCTGCTCTCGCTCCCTCCTCTCTCCCCTCTCTCTCTTCCTATCTTGCGCGGTATGATGGTTGGTACGAAAGTTGATTACGAGCGAGCGAGCGCAGCGAGCGAAGCGAAGTCTTTTCAATATAAGGGAGAAATCTCAGTATGAGCGGCCCGGCCCGGCCCGGCCCGGCCCGGCCAGTAACGCTTTTGAGAGGCTTATATCTCAGCAACCGCTGGACCGATTGCCCTGCGGTCTTTTTTGCTGGGTAGCCCCATCCCTTCTACCCCGTAATTGACTACTTTTGAAAGATCTCAGTGACCGTCGTGGCACGTGCCACGTGAAAAGTCAAGGGTGTTCAAGCAGTTTTGCAAAAGTAGGGATTTTGAGAGGCCCATATCTCAGCAGCGGCTTGAGCGATCGTCTTGCGGTAATTTTTATAGGGTAGCTGCATCCCTTCTACCAAAGGTCGGATACTCTTCATCTATGTGAGTGACCCCCAGTGCACGTGCAAAATACAACAATAAGATGTGTCAAATTTGTTCCCATTTCAATAACTCGGTAATTACTGGGGCGATTTCGCTGAAACTTGGCATACAGGTAGGCACCCACCAGGCAATGCATTCCCATGTGTTGCGGTTAGGGTGCTACTGCACGTGCGCACGTGCAGGGGGCGCTTCCAGATCTCGAGAACGGCTGGGCCGATTGCGCTCAAATTTGGTACACGGTTGGGGACCGGTTAGGAGGGTGCCGTGCAAAAGTCAGTTTGGACCTCGTTTGCACGTGCGCACGTGCAGAATGCCGCTTCCAGATCTCAGGAACGGCTGGGCCGATTGCGTTCAAATTTGGCACACCGCTAGCAACCGGTTAGAAGGGTGCTTTGCACAAGTCCGTTGGAAGTACCCTCTCGCCCTTCCGCACGTGCAGGGCTCACTATCTCGCTCGCTCGTCCTTCGCCCAAAAGGCGTTTTACTGGTATATGTACTCCAGGGACGCATTGTGAATTGCTAATTACGCATTTTATGAGCTCGACATTGATCCATTTAAATTTAGTTGGTTCAATTTTGCTTCGATACATTTTGTCAAAGGTTTCTTTGAAATAGATCGTGAATTCTTTAAATCAACAGTTCTCAAGATGCTAAAAGATCCACCTCCGCAGTCCTCACTACTACGGTCGTAATGTTTGACCTGGGTCGCCCGGTGGTTGACGCCCGTGGGGTCTGTTCCAGCTGGTGGCGCTCCTCCTTCTGGCGCTGGTCGGCGCGAGTCTCGGCTGGGTGGTGCCGCTGCAGCCGGCGCCCCTGTCCCGTCTGTACGCCCCCGCACCGCTCGACTACTCCCCTTGGTACGGCGGCTACCACGGCGACGGATACCTGCGCGGCTACCCGGCCGGCGGCGACCCCTTCTACACCAGGTTCGCGCCCGGCTACAGCTACGTGGGCGCTCCCTTTTACGGAGGCTACGGCTACCCGTGATCGGTCAAAGTCGATCGGCATTGAGCACGGCGATACGGTACTAAAGTGAGGTACGGTCGAACTGTTGTTTACGTGGAGGAGAAGGATAGCAGCGCCGTTTTTTTCTTAGTGGCTAGGGTTTTATTTTTCAACTTCGGGACCCTGTCTGTTGACCTTGGTGACGGTATAATAAACATTTAAACGCGTCCACCTGGTAACATTCCCACACATCTCTGCAATGCTTGATAAATTCGAACGTTTGTCTCGTCATCGCCATTCAATAAATTCATCCTCTTATCTCTGAAACTCTATTGCGGTAGGTATAACCACCTGGCGATGTTTAAGGTACAAAGAAAAAAAAGAACAAAATAGTAGTACATACCTACCTAGTGACCGCTTGGTTACCCAACAAGTATGGTCAGACGCAGTAATTTACTTCTTCGTGAGTTGCCAGGAACCAGAAAAACAGCCACACAGCAGATACAAAGACGACAAATTGATGTTTATTCATCGCTGACCATTGCGATTTATGCCCACATTATTAGGATCATTTGGTTTTGAACGGTTTTTATAATAAGCGATAATACCCTATTACCATTTGAATTACCATTTCTCCAGATTGACCTGGCCGGAAAGACCTATCGGAGAGCTACTGAACGATGATTCTTTTTCTTTTTAAAGGGACTATCCCACCTTTAACATGGGGTTTGAGTTGAGATAGCCAAGTTTGCGGCGAGGTTCAGAAACCACTATCTATCTAGGTTGCAACCCCCACGGCCTCTTGGTGTTGAAGAAATTCGTTCCCTTCATTTGAAAATGGGCCTTGTGCAAGGCCCTATCTTCAACATGGAGCGACCGATAGTGTGACGTCACCTCGTTTAGTCATTCTGATTTAAATGGGTTTGTTCGTTGAAAAATCGCTTAAAACTTGGTCTGAACTTGTGTGGTGCCTACAGAGTAAAAAGAATCAGCTTTATGACAGTAATGTGGCCTGGGGAAGGAGGTAATTTTGGGCTGTGACGTCACATATTTGAAAGTTTGTGTTTGGAATATGGGAAGCCTAAGATGTTTAATGAAAAATAAATGCCAGAACCGTGTTCCTGGTCATCCAATCTATAAAGTCGGGCACAATTTAACTGGTTTTAACAACATTTTAGAAGGTGGGATAGTCCCTTTAAGTTATTGATTTTTGCATTATAATTAATGGTACATACGCTATTGTATGCCAATTGTCACGAATGAATTTTTATCTGACCATCCGTTGAACAAGCGATCCGTATTAAACCAGGGGATCAAGGAGTGGTTTTAAACGAGAGAGAGCAGCGAGAGAGAGAGAGAGAGAGAGAGAGAGAGAGAG